>NW_027210051.1:20000-32500 GCF_027789765.1 Dendropsophus ebraccatus | reverse complement strand
ATGTACTGTTTAGATGGAGTAGGGGGTCCTGTATACATGTACTGTATAGATGGAGTAGGGAGACTACCAGTTATTACTGTGGATGTTGTGAGGCAGCTTCCCTAGCAACCATTGCTCCCTGTGAAAATGAAAGCAGTAATCCTATTGGTTGCTAAGGCTCCAACTGCCGTGTCTGCTGCAGCTAATTATATCACCTGTGTGTGCAGTGAGGAGATTTTCCCATTCATCTCTATGGGGCGCCTCTCTTTCCCCTCCCCCTTCCCTCCTGTACATCTGGCGGGGACGGGACCTTCGCAATAACCTTCCCGGGCACCCAATGTATCTGTGTGCCAAATTTGGGGTCAAACGGTTCAGGCGTTTGGAAGTCTATAGAGGACAGACAGACAGACAGACTTTAATTTTTATGATATATACTAGAAAATGTACCCGGCGCTGCCCGGGTATAAAGTGTCAGTGTGTTAATTAGATTCTAAGGTGCCCAGGAGGCCAAGTTAAAGGTATTGTTTCATCTGAGTTAATCAGTGGAATTAGTGTATACCTGTAGTGCATAGTTGGAGGGGTTCTGTATACCCACAATGTATAGTTTTTAGGGGTCTTGCATATCTGTAGTGCATAGTTGGGGGGGCTGTATACCTATAGTGTATAGTTGGGGGGGGTACTGTATACCTGTAGTGTGTATTTGGGGGGGGGCTGTATACCTGTAGTGTATAGTTGAGGGAGGTCCTGTATACCTGCAGTGTACAGTTGGTGAAGGTCCTGTATACCTGTACTGTATAGTTCGGGGGTCCTGTATACCTGTAGTAAATAGTTGGTGCTGTATACCTGTAATGTATAGTTGGTGGAGGTCTTGTATACCTGTAGTTTATAGTTTGAGGGTCCTGGATACCTGTAGTGTATAATGGGTGGAGGTCTTGTATACCTGTAGTATATAGTTCGGGGGTCCTGTATACCTGTAGTAAATAGTTTGAGGGTCCTGTATAACTATAGTACAGAGTTGGTGGAGGTCCTGTATACCTGTAGTGTATAGTTTGGGGTCCTATATACCTGTAGTATATAGCTGGTGGAGTTCCTGTATACCTGTAGTATATTTGGGGTCCTGTATACTTGTAGTATAGAGTTGGTGAAGGTGCTGTATACCTGTATTATAGAGTTGGTGTAGGTCCTGTATACCTGTAGTGTATAGTTTGGGGTCCTATATACCTGAAGTATATAGTTGGTGGAGTTCCTGTATACCTGAAGTATATAGTTGGTGGTGGTCCTGTATACCTGTAGTATATAGTTTTGGGGTCCTGTATACCTGTAGTGTAAAGTTTGGGGTCCTGTATACCTTTAGTATATAGTTTTGTGGAGGTCCCGTGCACCTGTAGTGTATAGTTTTGGGGTCCTGTATACCTGTAGTGTCCTGTATACCTGCAGGGTTGTATTTACCCGTATGGCAGTGTTGTTCAGTCACAGTGTGTTGGTATTGGTCATGTCTGGTATGACAGTGTTATCCAGCACAGTATAGCGGTATTGGTCAGGTCTGGTGTGGCGGTGTATCCAGTCACAGTATGACGGTATTGGTCAGGTCTGGTGTGGCAGTGTTATCCAGTCACAGTATGGCGGTATTGGTCAGGTCTGGTGTGGCAGTGTTATCCAGTCACAGTATGCCGGTATTGGTCAGGTCTGGTATGGAGGTGTTATCCAGCACAGTATGGCGGTATTGGTCAGGTCTGGTATGGAGGTGTTATCCAGCACAGTATGGCGGTATTGGTCAGGTCTGGTGTAGCAGTGTTACCCAGTCACAGTTTGGTATACCTGTTGTGCCCTGTTTATACATGTACTGTATGGATGGAGTAGGGGGCCCTGTATATACATGTACTGTATAGATGGAGTAGGGGGTCCTGTATAAATGTACTGTATAGATGGAGTAGGGAGTCCTGTATACATGTACTGTATAGATGGAGTAGGGGGTTCTGTATATATGTACTGTATAGATGGAGTAGGGGGTCCTGTATATACATGTACTGTATGGATGGAGTAGGGGGTCCTGTATATACATGTACTGTATAGATGGAGTAGGGGGTCCTGTATATACATGTACAGTATAGATGGAGTAGGGGGTCCTGTATATACATGTACTGTATAGATGGAGTAGGGGGTCCTGTATATACATGTACTGTATAGATGGAGTAGGGGGTCCTGTATACATGTACTGTATAGATGGAGTAGGGGGTCCTGTATACATGTACTGTATAGATGGAGTAGGGGGTCCTGTATACATGTACTGTTAGATGGAGTAGGGGGTCCTGTATACATGTACTGTATAGATGGAGTAGGGAGACTACCAGTTATTACTGTGGATGTTGTGAGGCAGCTTCCCTAGCAACCATTGCTCCCTGTGAAAATGAAAGCAGTAATCCTATTGGTTGCTAAGGCTCCAACTGCCGTGTCTGCTGCAGCTAATTATATCACCTGTGTGTGCAGTGAGGAGATTTTCCCATTCATCTCTATGGGGCGCCTCTCTTTCCCCTCCCCCTTCCCTCCTGTACATCTGGCGGGGACGGGACCTTCGCAATAACCTTCCCGGGCACCCAATGTATCTGTGTGCCAAATTTGGGGTCAAACGGTTCAGGCGTTTGGAAGTCTATAGAGGACAGACAGACAGACAGACTTTAATTTTTATGATATATACTAGAAAATGTACCCGGCGCTGCCCGGGTATAAAGTGTCAGTGTGTTAATTAGATTCTAAGGTGCCCAGGAGGCCAAGTTAAAGGTATTGTTTCATCTGAGTTAATCAGTGGAATTAGTGTATACCTGTAGTGCATAGTTGGAGGGGTTCTGTATACCCACAATGTATAGTTTTTAGGGGTCTTGCATATCTGTAGTGCATAGTTGGGGGGGCTGTATACCTATAGTGTATAGTTGGGGGGGGTACTGTATACCTGTAGTGTGTATTTGGGGGGGGGCTGTATACCTGTAGTGTATAGTTGAGGGAGGTCCTGTATACCTGCAGTGTACAGTTGGTGAAGGTCCTGTATACCTGTACTGTATAGTTCGGGGGTCCCTGTATACCTGTAGTAAATAGTTGGTGCTGTATACCTGTAATGTATAGTTGGTGGAGGTCTTGTATACCTGTAGTTTATAGTTTGAGGGTCCTGGATACCTGTAGTGTATAATGGGTGGAGGTCTTGTATACCTGTAGTATATAGTTCGGGGGTCCTGTATACCTGTAGTAAATAGTTTGAGGGTCCTGTATAACTATAGTACAGAGTTGGTGGAGGTCCTGTATACCTGTAGTGTATAGTTTGGGGTCCTATATACCTGTAGTATATAGCTGGTGGAGTTCCTGTATACCTGTAGTATATTTGGGGTCCTGTATACTTGTAGTATAGAGTTGGTGAAGGTGCTGTATACCTGTATTATAGAGTTGGTGTAGGTCCTGTATACCTGTAGTGTATAGTTTGGGGTCCTATATACCTGAAGTATATAGTTGGTGGAGTTCCTGTATACCTGAAGTATATAGTTGGTGGTGGTCCTGTATACCTGTAGTATATAGTTTTGGGGTCCTGTATACCTGTAGTGTAAAGTTTGGGGTCCTGTATACCTTTAGTATATAGTTTTGTGGAGGTCCCGTGCACCTGTAGTGTATAGTTTTGGGGTCCTGTATACCTGTAGTGTCCTGTATACCTGCAGGGTTGTATTTACCCGTATGGCAGTGTTGTTCAGTCACAGTGTGTTGGTATTGGTCATGTCTGGTATGACAGTGTTATCCAGCACAGTATAGCGGTATTGGTCAGGTCTGGTGTGGCGGTGTTATCCAGTCACAGTATGACGGTATTGGTCAGGTCTGGTGTGGCAGTGTTATCCAGTCACAGTATGGCGGTATTGGTCAGGTCTGGTGTGGCAGTGTTATCCAGTCACAGTATGCCGGTATTGGTCAGGTCTGGTATGGAGGTGTTATCCAGCACAGTATGGCGGTATTGGTCAGGTCTGGTATGGAGGTGTTATCCAGCACAGTATGGCGGTATTGGTCAGGTCTGGTGTAGCAGTGTTACCCAGTCACAGTTTGGTATACCTGTTGTGCCCTGTTTATACATGTACTGTATGGATGGAGTAGGGGGCCCTGTATATACATGTACTGTATAGATGGAGTAGGGGGTCCTGTATAAATGTACTGTATAGATGGAGTAGGGAGTCCTGTATACATGTACTGTATAGATGGAGTAGGGGGTTCTGTATATATGTACTGTATAGATGGAGTAGGGGGTCCTGTATATACATGTACTGTATAGATGGAGTAGGGGGTCCTGTATATACATGTACTGTATAGATGGAGTAGGGGGTCCTATATACATGTACAGTATAGATGGAGTAGGGGGTCCTGTATATACATGTACTGTATAGATGGAGTAGGGGGCCCTGTATATATGTACTGTATAGATGGAGTAGGGGGTCCTGTATACATGTACTGTATAGATGGAGTAGGGGGTCCTGTATACATGTACTGTATAGATGGAGTAGGGGGTCCTGTATATACATGTACTGTATAGATGAAGTAGGGGGCCCTGTATATACATGTACTGTATAGATGGAGTAGGGGGCCCTGTATATACATGTACTATATAGATGGAGTAGGGGGTCCTGTATACATGTACTGTATAGATGGAGTAGGGGGCCCGGTATATACATGTACTGTATAGATGGAGTAGGGGGTCCTGTATACATGTACTGTATAGATGGAGTAGGGGGTTCTGTATATATGTACTGCATAGATGGAGTAGGGGGTCCTGTATATACAAGTACTGTATAGATGGAGTAGGGGGCCCTGTATATACATGTACTTTATAGATGGAGTAGGGGGTCCTGTATACATGTACTCTCATAGATGGAGTAGGGGGCCCTGTATATACATGTACTATATAGATGGAGTAAGGGGCCCTGTATATACATGTACTGTATAGATGGAGTAGGGGGCCCTGTATATACATGTACTGTATGGATGGAGTAGGGGGTCCTGTATACATGTACTGTATAGATGGAGTAGGGGGCCCTGTATATACATGTACTGTATAGATGGAGTAGGGGGTCCTGTATACATGTACTGTATAGATGGAGAAGGCGGTCCTGTATATACATGTACTGTATAGATGGAGTAGGGGGTCCTGTATACATGTACTGTATAGATGGAGTAGGGGGTCCTGTATACATGTACTGTATAGATGGAGTAGGGGGCCCTGTATATACATGTACTGTATGGATGGAGTAGGGGGTCCTGTATACATGTACTGTATAGATGGAGTAGGGGGCCCTGTATACATGTACTGTATAGATGGAGTAGGGGGTCCTGTATACATGTACTGTATAGATGGAGTAGGGGGTCCTGTATACCTGTATAGATGGAGTAGGGGGCCCTGTATACATGTACTGTATAGATGGAGTAGGGGGTCCTGTATACATGTACTGTATAGATGGAGTAGGGGGTCCTGTATATACATGTACTGTATAGATGGAGTAGGGGGTCCTGTATATACATGTACTGTATAGATGGAGTAGGGGGTCCTGTATATACATGTACTGTATAGATGGAGTAGGGGGTCCTGTATATACATGTACTGTATAGATGGAGTAGGGGGTCCTGTATACATGTACTGTATAGATGGACTAGGGGGTCCTGTATATACATGTACTGTATAGATGGAGTAGGGGGCCCTGTATAACATGTACTGTATAGATGGAGTAGGGGGTCCTGTATATACATGTACTGTATAGATGGAGTAGGGGGTCCTGTATACATGTACTGTATAGATGGAGTAGGGGGCCCTGTATATATATACTGTATAGATGGAGTAGGGGGTCCTGTATACCTGTACTGTATAGATGGAGTAGGGGGTCCTGTATATACATGTACTGTATAGATGGAGTAGGGGGTCCTGTATATACATGTACTGTATAGATGGAGTAGGGGGTCCTGTATACATGTACTGTATAGATGGAGTAGGGGGCCCTGTATATACATGTACTGTATAGATGGAGTAGGGGGTCCTGTATACATGTACTGTATAGATGGAGTAGGGGGTCCTGTATACATGTACTGTATAGATGGAGTAGGGGGCCCTGTATATACATGTACTGTATACAGACAATAGATAGGAAGGCGGCACTCCAAAAATAGTGAAAAAACAGTGGTTTTATTCACCCATAATGTGCAATACAACGTTTCAGTTTCTCGATGAAACCTTTTTCAAGCAACACATATGTGTTGCTTGAAAAAGGTTTCATCGAGAAACTGAAACGTTGTATTGCACATTATGGGTGAATAAAACCACTGTTTTTTCACTATTTTTGGAGTGCCGCCTTCCTATCTATTGTCTGGATTTCCAAGGAGTTTGGGTCTAACTCCTGAGGGCCGTGCACCCACCGGAGCTATCTGCCACACAGTGCCGTCTACACCTGTTCCATTTTTCTACATGTACTGTATAGATGGAGTAGGGGGCCCTGTATATACATGTACTGTATAGATGGAGTAGGGGGCCCTGTATATACATGTACTGTATAGATGGAGTAGGGGGCCCTGTATATACATGTACTGTATAGAAGGAGTAGGGGGTCCTGTATATACATGTGCTGTATAGATGGAGTAGGGGGTCCTGTATATACATGTACTGTATAGATGGAGTAGGGGGTCCTGTATATACATGTACTGTATAGATGGAGTAGGGGGTCCTGTATACATGTACTGTATAGATGGAGTAGGGGGTCCTGTATATACATGTACTGTATAGATGGAGTAGGTGGTCCTGTATATACATGTCCTGTATAGATGGAGTAGGGGGTCCTGTATATACATGTACTGTATAGATGGAGTAGGGGGTCCTGTATATACATGTACTGTATAGATGGAGTAGGGGGCCCTGTATATACATGTACTGTATAGATGGAGTAGGGGGCCCTGTATATACATGTACTGTATAGATGGAGTAGGGGGGTCCTGTATATACATGTACTGTATGGATGGAGTAGGGGGTCCTGTATATACATGTACTGTATAGATGGAGTAGGGGGCCCTGTATATACATGTACTGTATAGATGGAGTAGGGGGCCCTGTATATACATGTACTGTATGGATGGAGTAGGGGTCCTGTATATACATGTACTGTATAGATGGAGTAGGGGGTCCTGTATATACATGTACTGTATAGATGGAGTAGGGGGTCCTGTATACATGTACTGTATAGATGGAGTAGGGGGTCCTGTATATACATGTACTGTATAGATGGAGTAGGTGGTCCTGTATATACATGTCCTGTATAGATGGAGTAGGGGGTCCTGTATATACATGTACTGTATAGATGGAGTAGGGGGTCCTGTATATACATGTACTGTATAGATGGAGTAGGGGGTCCTGTATATACATGTACTGTATAGAAGGAGTAGGGGGCCCTGTATATACATGTACTGTATAGATGGAGTAGGGGGCCCTGTATATACATGTACTGTATAGATGGAGTAGGGGGTCCTGTATATACATGTACTGTATGGATGGAGTAGGGGGTCCTGTATATACATGTACTGTATAGATGGAGTAGGGGGCCCTGTATATACATGTACTGTATAGATGGAGTAGGGGGCCCTGTATATACATGTACTGTATAGATGGAGTAGGGGGTCCTGTATATACATGTACTGTATAGATGGAGTAGGGGGTCCTGTATATACATGTACTGTATAGATGGAGTAGGGGTCCCTGTATACATGTACAGTATAGATGGAGTAGGGGGTCCTGTATACATGTACTGTATAGATGGAGTAGGGGGCCCTGTATATACATGTACTGTATAGATGGAGTAGGGGGTCCTGTATACATGTACTGTATAGATGGAGTAGGGGGTCCTGTATACCTGTACTGTATAGATGGAGTAGGGGATCTACCAGTTATTACTGTGGATGTTGTGAGGCGGCTTCCCTAGCAACCATTGCTCCCAGTGAAAATGAAAGCAGTAATCCTATTGGTTGCTAAGGCTCCAACTGCCGTGTCTGCTGCAGCTAATTATATCACCTGTGTTTGCAGTGAGGAGATTTTCCCATTCATCTCTATGGGGCGCCTCTCTTTCCCCTCCCCCTCCCCTCCTGTACATCTGGCGGGGACGGGAACTTCGCAATAACCTTCCCGGGCACCCAATGTATCTGTGGGCCAAATTTGGGGTCAAACGGTTCAGGCGTTTGGAAGTCTATAGAGGACAGACAGACAGAAGGACAGACAGACAGAAGGACAGACAGACAGAAGGACAGACAGACAGAAGGACAGACAGACAGAAGGACAGACAGACAGAAGGACAGACAGACAGACAGAAGGACAGACAGACAGACAGAAGGACAGACAGACAGACAGACGGACAGACGGACAGACAGACGGACAGACAGACGGACAGACAGAAGGACAGACAGACGGACAGACAGAAGGACAGACAGAAGGACAGACAGACGGACAGACAGAAGGACAGACAGAAGGACAGACAGAAGGACAGACAGAAGGACAGACAGAAGGACAGACAGAAGGACAGACAGAAGGACAGACAGAAGGACAGACAGAAGGACAGACAGAAGGACAGACAGAAGGACAGACAGAAGGACAGACAGAAGGACAGACAGAAGGACAGACAGAAGGACAGACAGAAGGACAGACAGAAGGACAGACAGAAGGACAGACAGAAGGACAGACAGACAGAAGGACAGACAGAAGGACAGACAGAAGGACAGACAGAAGGACAGACAGAAGGACAGACAGAAGGACAGACAGAAGGACAGACAGAAGGACAGACAGAAGGACAGACAGAAGGACAGACAGAAGGACAGACAGAAGGACAGACAGAAGGACAGACAGAAGGACAGACAGAAGGACAGACAGAAGGACAGACAGAAGGACAGACAGAAGGACAGACAGAAGGACAGACAGAAGGACAGACAGAAGGACAGACGGAAGGACAGACGGAAGGACAGACGGAAGGACAGACGGAAGGACAGACGGAAGGACAGACGGAAGGACAGACGGAAGGACAGACGGAAGGACAGACGGAAGGACAGACGGAAGGACAGACGGAAGGACAGACGGAAGGACAGACGGAAGGACAGACGGAAGGACAGACGGAAGGACAGACGGAAGGACAGACGGAAGGACAGACGGAAGGACAGACGGAAGGACAGACGGAAGGACAGACAGACGGAAGGACAGACGGAAGGACAGACGGAAGGACAGACGGAAGGACAGACGGAAGGACAGACGGAAGGACAGACGGAAGGACAGACGGAAGGACAGGACGGAAGGACAGACGGAAGGACAGACGGAAGGACAGACGGAAGGACAGACGGAAGGACAGACGGAGACAGACGGAAGGACAGACGGAAGGACACGACGGAAGGACAGACGGAAGGACAGACGGAAGGACAGACGGAAGGACAGACGGAAGGACAGACGGAGGACAGAGAAGGACAGACGGAAGGAACAGACGGAAGGACAGACGGAAGGACAGACGGAAGGACAGACGGAAGGACAGACGGAACGACCGACGGAAGGACAGACGAAGGACAGACGGAAGGACAGACGGAAGGACAGACGGAAGGACAGACGGAAGGACAGACGGAAGGACAGACGGAAGGGACAGACGGAAGGACAGACGGAAGGACAGACGGAAGGACAGACGGAAGGGACAGACGGAAGGACAGACGGAAGGACAGACGGAAGGACAGACAGACGGAAGGACAGACGGAAGGACAGACGGAAGGACAGACGGAAGGACAGACGGAAGGACAGACGGAAGGACAGACGGAAGGACAGACGGAAGGACAGACGGAAGGACAGACGGAAGGACAGACGGAAGGACAGACGGAAGGACAGACGGAAGGACAGACGGAAGGACAGACGGAAGGACAGACGGAAGGACGGACGGAAGGACAGACGGAAGGACAGACGGAAGGACAGACGGAAGGACAGACGGAAGGACAGACGGAAGGACAGACGGAAGGACAGACGGAAGGACAGACGGAAGGACAGACGGAAGGACAGACGGAAGGACAGACGGAAGGACAGACGGAAGGACAGACGGAAGGACAGACGGAAGGACAGACGGAAGGACAGACGGAAGGACAGACGGAAGGACAGACGGAAGGACGGACGGAAGGACGGACGGAAGGACGGACGGAAGGACGGACGGAAGGACGGACGGAAGGACGGACGGAAGGACGGACGGAAGGACGGACGGAAGGACGGACGGAAGGACGGACGGAAGGACGGACGGAAGGACGGACGGAAGGACGGACGGAAGGACGGACGGAAGGACGGACGGAAGGACGGACGGAAGGACGGACGGAAGGACAGACGGACGGACGGAAGGACGGACGGACGGAAGGACGGAAGGACAGACAGACGGAAGGACAGACAGACGGAAGGACAGACAGACGGAAGGACAGACAGACGGAAGGACAGACAGACGGAAGGACAGACAGACGGAAGGACAGACAGACGGATAAGGACAGACAGACCGGAAGGACAGACCGACGGAAGGACAGACGAAGACGAAGGGACAGACAAGACGGAAGGACAGACAGACGGAAGGACAGACAGACGGAAGGACAGACAGACGGAAGGACAGACAGACGGAAGGACAGACAGACGGAAGGACAGACAGACGGAAGGACAGACAGAAGGACAGACGGAAGGACAGACAGACGGAAGGACAGACAGACGGAAGGACAGACAGACGGAAGGAAGAACACAAGCGAAGGACAGACAGACGGAAGGACAGACAGACGGAAGGACAGACAGACGGAAGGACAGACAGACGGAAGGACAGACAGACGGAAGGACAGACAGACGGAAGGACAGACAGACGGAAGGACAGACAGACGGAAGGACAGACAGACGGAAGGACAGACAGACGGAAGGACAGACAGACGGAAGGACAGACAGACGGAAGGACAGACAGACTGAAGGACAGACAGACGGAAGGACAGACAGACGGAAGGACAGACAGACGGAAGGACAGACAGACGGAAGGACAGACAGACGGAAGGACAGACAGACGGAGGACAGACAGACGGAAAGGACAGGCAGACGGAAGGAACAGACAGACGGAAGGACAGACAGACGGAAGGACAGACAGACGGAAGGACAGACAGACGGAAGGACAGGACAGACGGAAGGACAGGACAGACGGAAGGGACAGACAGACGGAAGGACAGACAGACGGAAAGGACAGACAGACGGAAGGACAGACAGACGGAAAGGACAGACAGACAGACGGAAGGACAGACAGACGGAAGGACAGACAGACGGAAGGACAGACAGACGGAAGGACAGACAGACGGAAGGACAGACAGAACGGAAGGACAGCAGACGGAAGGACAGACAAGACGGAAGGACAGACAGACGGAAGGCACAGACAGACGGAAGGACAGACAGACGGAAGGACAGACAGACGGAAGGACAGACAGAGGAAGGACAGACAGAGGAAAGACAGACAGACGGAAAGGACAGACAGACGGAAGGACAGACAGACGGACAGGACAGACAGACGGAAGGACAGACAGACGGAAGGACAGACAGACGGAAGGACAGACAGACGGAAGGACAGACAGACGGAAGGACAGACAGACGGAAGGACAGACAGAAGGACAGACGGAAGGACAGACAGACGGAAGGACAGACAGACGGAAGGACAGACAGACGGAAGGACAGACAGACGGAAGGACAGACAGACGGAAGGACAGACAGACGGAAGGACAGACAGACGGAAGGACAAGACAGACGGAAGGACAGACAGACGGAAGGACAGACAGACGGAAGGACAGACAGACGGAAGGACAGACAGACGGAAGGACAGACAGACGGAAGGGACAGACAGACGGAAGGACAGACAGACGGAAGGACAGACAGACGGAAGGACAGACAGACGGAAGGACAGACAGACGGAAGGACAGACAGACGGAAGGACAGACAGACGGAAGGACAGACAGACGGAAGGACAGACAGACGGAAGGACAGACAGACGGAAGGACAGACAGACGGAAGGACAGACAGACGGAAGGACAGACAGACGGAAGGACAGACAGACGGAAGGACAGACAGACGGAAGGACAGACAGACGGGAAGGACAGACAGACGGAAGGAAGCAGACAGACGGAAGGACAGGACAGCCGGAAGGACAGACAGATCGGAAGGACAGACAGACGGAAGGACAGACAGACGGAAGGACAGACAGACGGAAGGACAGACAGACGGAAGGACAGACAGACGGAAGGACAGACAGACGGAAGGACAGACAGACGGAAGGACAGACAGACGGAAGGACAGACAGACGGAAGGACAGACAGATCGGAAGGACAGACAGACGGTCAGGACAGACAGACGGAAGGACAGACAGACGGAAGGACAGACAGACGGAAGGACAGACAGACGGAAGGACAGGACAGACGGAAGGGACAGACAGACGGAAGGACAGACAGACGGAAGGACAGACAGA
>NW_027210051.1:7500-15000 GCF_027789765.1 Dendropsophus ebraccatus | reverse complement strand
GGCTTGGATGCTTTATTACCTTCTGTTGATGAAGAAAAAAGAAGGAAGAGGTGTTCAGATTTTCTTACTGCACTGACTCTGCTCAGATAGCATAAGACTGATCTCCTCACATCCAGTAGTGCCACTGCAGGATCCGTAGAGTCAATGGAAGGCAGGACGATCTCCTGATTCATGTTGAAGGATGACGATACTTTGGGGCGAAACCCCGGAAGGTAGGGCTGGGCGATTAATCGAATTAATTCGATTAATCGCCCAGACAGTTAGAATCGATTTGATTTTTTGTGAAAATCGTATATTCGATTTTCACAAAAAATCATTGCGGGCGGCGCGGTAAAGTGTCGGGTCCGGAGAGAGTTGCAGGACGGCGCGGTGAGGTGCAGGGCCGGCGGTCAGGAGAGATGTGGTACCGGCGGCTCCAGCCTCTTCACAGAGCCGCGGCTGACCTCTCCCGCCCCTTATACGTTAGTGCCGCGCTGAGCTGCGTCCCGCTCTCTTCCTGTCACACGTGCAGGTCCCGTTCTGTGGAGGAGGCGGCAGGGATCGCAGCAGAAGGAGAGAACGTCGCTGCCCGCTGTACAGCTCCAGGACCCGCAGCGACGTTCTCTCCTTCTGCTGCGATCCCTGCCGCCTCCTCCACAGAACAGGACCTGCACGTGTGACAGGAAGAGAGCGGGACGCAGCTCAGCGCGGCACTAACGTGTAAGGGGCGGGAGAGGTCAGCCGCGGCTCTGTGAAGAGGCTGGAGCCGCCGGTACCACATCTCTCCTGACTGCCGGCCCTGCACCTCACCGCGCAGTCCTGACACTTTACCACGCCTGCCTAGTCCCCCTCAGCTGCCCCATACCCCCTCAGTGTCCCCTCAGCTGCCCCATACCCCCTCAGCTGCCCCATACCCCCTCAGTGTCCCCTCAGCTGCCCCATACCCCTGAGTGACCCCCAGCCGGCTTCATATCCCTCAGTGACCCCCAGCCTGCCCCATACCCCTCAGTGACCCCCAGCCTGCTTCATACCCCTCAGTGACCCCCAGCCTGCCCCATACCCCTCAGTGTCCCCTCAGCTGCCCCATACCCCTCAGTGACCCCCAGCCTGCCCCATACCCCTCAGTGACCCCCAGCCTGCCCCATACCCCTCAGTGACCCCCAGCCTGCCCCATACCCCTCAGTGACCCCCAGCCTGCCTCATACCCCTCAGTGACCCCCAGCCTGCCCCATACCCCTCAGTGACCCTTAGCCTGCCCCATACCCCTCAGTGACCCCCAGCCTGCCCCATACCCCTCAGTGACCCCCAGCCTGCCTCATACCCCTCAGTGACCCCCAGCCTGCCCCATACCCCTCAGTGACCCCCAGCCTGCCTCATACCCCTCAGTGACCCCCAGCCTGCCCCATACCCCTCAGTGACCCCCAGCCTGCCCCATACCCCTCAGTGACCCCCCGCCTGCCCCATACCCCTCAGTGACCCCCAGCCTGCCCCATACCCCTCAGTGACCCCCAGCCTGCCCCATACCCCTCAGTGACCCCCAGCCTGCCCCATACCCCTCAGTGACCCCAGCCTGCCCCATACCCCTCAGTGACCCCCAGCCTGCCTCATACCCCTCAGTGACCCCCAGCCTGCCCCATACCCCTCAGTGACCCTTAGCCTGCCCCATACCCCTCAGTGACCCCCAGCCTGCCTCATACCCCTCAGTGACCCTTAGCCTGCCCCATACCCCTCAGTGACCCCCAGCCTGCCTCATACCCCTCAGTGACCCTTAGCCTGCCCCATACCCCTCAGTGACCCCCAGCCTGCCCCATACCCCTCAGTGACCCCCAGCCTGCCTCATACCCCTCAGTGACCCCCAGCCTGCCTCATACCCCTCAGTGACCCCCAGCCTGCCCCATACCCCTCAGTGACCCTTAGCCTGCTTTATACCCCTCAGTGACCCCCAGCCTGCCTCATACCCCTCAGTGACCCCCAGCCTGCCTCATACCCCTCAGTGACCCCCAGCCTGCCTCATACCCCTCAGTGACCCCCAGCCTGCCCCATACCCACTCAGTGACCCCCAGTCCACCCCATACCCCCTCAGTAGTACTACTACACTCCTCATCTTTACCTGTACTATTACACCCCTTATCCACTATACCCTCACTACTACTCCCTACCTAGATGAAGGCACAAAGAAGATCGCCTATACTATATGGGGGCACAGAGTACATAGGGCACATATTTGGGAAAACTACTTATATGGGGCACACAATGTGTTTGTCTACTACATGGGGGCACAGGAGGAGCACTGTTACACTGGGAAACAATATAGTTGTCTCAAACGTCAATAAAATCGTATCTGATGCTGCAGGGAGAAAAATGTCCTATTTATTTAGCAAAAACAAAAAAATCGAGATTTAAATCGAGAATCGTCCAAAATTTTTTAAAAATCGAGATTTTATTTTTTGGCCATATCGCCCAGCCCTACCGGAAGGGTACGTAATACTAAACAGTCACCCAGGTCTCTCAGGTAAGGTTCCCTCGATGACAGCGCCTGGAGGTCGCTCACCCTTCTTGCTGAAGCCATAGCGACCAGAAAAAGTGTTTTCCATGACACATATTTTATGTCTGCCGTTTCAAGTGGTTCGAATGGTTCTTGAACCAGATGCTTTAACACCAGGAGTAGATCCCAGGAAGGCAAGGGACTTCTTACTGCAGGTACTATATTCTTCACAGCTTGACCATCGGATTATTCGAAAATGTCCCATTAAGATGTGCATTAATCGCTGTGAATTGCAGCTTCAAAGTATTTAGTTTCAGACCTTTATTCAATCCTTCTTGCAAGAAGTGTAGAACTGAAGGGAGGGAAACTTCTGAGGTAGAAGGGCTGATGGTAGACTTAAAGACCTTCCAGATTCTTTCATATGTCTTGAGCGTGTTTGGTTTCCTGGCTTTCGCTAAGGTTTGTATGACTTCTTCTGAGAAACCTTCTTGGCGAAGTTGATCTAGTTCACCAACCAGGCTGTTAAGTGGAGTCTCTCGAGATCTGGGTGGTATAGTCCCTCTGGGAAAGGAGGTCGGGATGAGGTGGTAGCTTCCAGAATCTTCCTCTCGAGAGTGACCAGACGAGCGAGAACCAGGCCCTGCGAGGCCAGAACGGGAGAATTAAGATGGCTTTGGCCCTCTCTTGTTTGACTTTTTCTAGAACCTTCTGAATCAGAGGAACCGGAGGGTAGGCATAGACAAAAGTTGTCTTCCAAGACATGGACATCCCGTCCAGCACATAGGGGTTCTGATGACGGACCAGGGAACAAAACTTCTTGAGTTTTGCATTCTGACTGGTGGCCATCACGTCTACTTCTGGGAGACCAAACTTTTGGGTTATTTCCCTGAAGATCTTGGGGTTCAGGCTCCATTCGCCCGGCATCAGGCGATGCCTGCTGAGGGCATCTGCTGTCACATTCAGGACCCCTCTTATGTGAACTGCTGAGATGGCAAGAATGTTCTTCTCTGCCCACTGGAATAGTAGTCTGCATTCCGACATCAAGGAGTCGGATCTCGTTCCCCCTTGCTTCTTCAGATAGAAGACTGTTGCCATGTTGTCTGACTGCACCAAGACCTCTTTGTGGCGAATCAGAGGAAGAAAAGGCTGTAACGCCAATCTGACTGCGTGCAGCTCTTTCCAGTTTGATGACATCATCCTCTCTTGTGAGGACCAAGCATTCTGGATCCACCTTTTCCCTACATGGGCACCCCAAGCCCAGAACGAGGCATCCGTGGTGACGGTCACTTTCGGACGAGGTAAGAGAGACACTCCTGTCTCTAGACGGCCTGGATGCAACCACCATGTCAGGTCTTGTCTTGTGAGAAATGAATAGTGGCTTGTCTAAGGTTGAAGAAGTCCTCTTCCATGACGTCAGGATGTCCTCCTGAAGAGCTCTCGTGTGTGCCCGTGCCCAGTTCACAGCGTCTATGGATGATGTTAGGCAGCCTAGAGTCCTCATCGCTCGTCTTACTGAAGAATGAGGATGGACTATTAAATTTCGGACTTCTGCTCTCAGTTTCCGGATTCTTTCGGTTGAAAGAGTAAGAGTCATTTGGTGCGAATCCAGAACAAATCCTAGATATTGGACCCTTTGTGCGGGAACCAGTTGAGACTTTTCTCCGTTTATGATAAACCCGTGTTCTTGAAGAAAGTTTAGAGTGGTGGCCAGCTGAGAGCGAAGGAGAGACTCTGACTGTGCTTTGATGAGCCAATCGTCTAAGTACGGTATTACGGTTATTCCCTGTAGAAGAAGAGCTGCTGTTAGAACTACGGCCACTTTGTAAATACCCTTGGCGCGGAGGACAGGCCGAAGGGAAGGCATGTAAACTGGTAGTGATTCTGAGTCTGATGATCGAGGATAGCTACTCGCAGAAACTTCCTGTGAGCTGGAATCACTGGAATATGCAGGTATGCATCTGTTAAGTCTATTAATGCAAAAAAACCGTTTGGCTGCAGACAGGCGATGACTGATTTTATATTTTCCATTTTGAAGTGTTTGGATACCAGGTGCCTGTTTAGGTAGGTTAGGTCTATTACTAGCCGGAACTTTTTGTTTGGCTTTGGCACGGTGAATAGTCTGGAATATACCCCTCGGCCTCTTTGACTGAATGGAACCTCTTCCAGGGCACCTTTCAACAGGAACTGCTGGACCAGGGGGGGAAGGTGAGGATCGGATGAAGTGTTTATGAAGAACTTGTCCTGAGGAATGGTTCTGAACTCTAGTGAGAGACCCACGGAGACGACTTTGTGCACCCACAAATCTTCTGTAGACTTCCGCCAGGTGGAAGAAAAATGTAGCAGCCTTGTCCCCACTGGTGGAACTGATAGCCTGGCGTCATTGCTCTGTAGATCTTTTGGACTGCGGCTTTTCCTTTTTAGGATTGTAGGTTGTCGAGTCTCTGGTCTGTCGGGAATTGCGAAAGCGAAAAGGCCTATAGTTCTTCTTAAATTTTGGTGAGGTGCATCTCCGATGAAACGGTTTCCCAGGTTGTTTCTTCACAGATGAAGGAAACACCGCCCCCTTGTCTTCATTGATATCTTTTAGAATTGGGTGAAGTTGGGGTCCGAACAGGCTTTCTGGATCAAAGGGGAGAGAGCAGAAATTATTCTTAGAGGAGAGATCACCCGACCATTGTTTAATCCAGAGACACCTGCGTATGGAATTCGTTAATGCCAGAGTGCGAGAACTCAACCGGATAGTCACCTAAAAATTCAGCGGCTCTTTTCATCTGAGGGATTTTATTAATAATATCCTCACGTGGTATTCCTTCTTCCAGATCTCTGGTCAGATGACTGAGCCAGGTGCGGAGAGCTCGGGCGACTGGGACTGCTGCAAGTGAAGCCTTAGCTGTAAAGGAAGCAGAGGAATAAGCTTTTTTAGACAGCGTATCTGCTTTCTTATCCATAGCATCCTTCAGTAATGTTGCTTCATCAGAAGGATGAACCGAGTTCTTGGATAGCTTAGCTACAGCTAGGTTTATTTTAGGGGGCAACTCCCATGCTTCACACTCTGTAGCGTCTATTTTATACAGATTTTTGAACCTGGCCCCGGGGTCCACCCTTTTCTCGGGTTTTTTCCAGTCGGCTTCAAACAAGGTTTTTAACAGTGGATGACTCAGAAAAACTTTTTCTTCCCCCGCAGGATAGTAATATAAAGCCTCTTTCTTGGGTCTCTTAGGAAGGGGCTTTTCTGATTCCACTGTAGTTTTCACCACTTTAATCAATTTATTTAAGTCCTGCTTATTAAATAAATAATAATCCTCAGAACCTCCCTCATGCGGATCATCAGAAGACGAATCAGAGGAAGCAGCAGAGGAGCGTGCTGGAGGAGAGGGGGATCTATCAGACCTTGACCTCTTAGCTGGTTGCTGAGAACCCATAATGTTGCCACACTGATCTTTAAACCAGGTGAAGAAATCTTGTGCCTGAGACTGGAAATAATTGACAGCAGGAGGGGCTAAACAGGCATCACAAGTGTCATCCCGGGCATCATCAGGCATAGGTTGCCGGCAGGATCTACAACTCCTGTGCCTCGCTTTCCTGCCTCTTTTCCCAGAGTGACCAGACTCAGACATCTAGGGAGAAAAAAGTATGGCATTAATATGCTGGAATGGTAGGCATACAACCTGGCCCCAGCACACAGTACTTACTATTGGCGTCTAACCTCTTAAGGACATAGGACGTACCGGTACGTCCTATGTCCTCACTTGCACTTCAAAGCGGGGCCGCGCGGCGGCCCCGCTTTGAAGTGCCGCGATCCCGGGTGCCGCGTGTAGCCCGGGACCGCCGCTATTAGCGGGCACGGTCTGATCGCCGTGCCCGCTAATTAGCTAATCGGAGGCAGCTGTCAAAGTTGACAGCTGCCTCCGATTACCGGAGGCAACCTTTCCCTGGTGTCTAGTGGGGGAGATCGCTCCTCCGGGACCTTGTCCCGGAGGAGCGATCTCCGTTACTGATGCCGGCCGGGGACGCGTCCAAGATGGCGCCGTCCTCGGCTCGGCACTCGTTTGTATTCGGCTGCAGCAGCCGAAAGCAAACGAGTGCCGATCTCATGGATCTCTGCAGCATATCTATGCTGCAGAGATCTCAATGAGAGATCAAAGTGTATATACTAGAAGTCCCCCAGGGGGGGAATAACCCTAACCCCAGGGGAGAATAACCCTAACCCCAGGGGGGCTTCTAGTATAAGTGTAAAAAAAAAAAAAAAAAAGTGTTGTTAATAGTAAAAAGCCCCCTCCCCTAATAAAAGTCTGAATCACCCCCCTTTTCCAGGTTTTAAATAAAAGTAAACAAATAAATAAATAAATAAACATGTTTGCTATCGCCGCGTGCGTAATCGCCCGAACTATTAATTAATCACATTCCTGATCTCGTACGGTAAACGGCGTCAGCGCAAAAAAATCCCAAAGTGCAAAATTGCGCATTTTTGGTCGCATCAAATCCAGAAAAAATGTAATAAAAAGCGATCAAAAAGACGTATATGGGCAATCAAGGTACCGATAGAAAGATCACATCATGGCGCAAAAAATGACACCTCGCACAGCCCCATAGACCAAAGGATAAAAGTGCTATAACCCTGGGAATGGAGCGATTTTAAGGAACGTATATTGGTTAACAACGGTTTGAATTTTTTACAGGCCGTCAGATACAATATAAGTTATACATGTTATATATCGTTTTAATCGTAACGACTTGAGGAACATGCATAACAAGTCAGTTTTACCCCAGGGTGAATGGCGTAAAAACACATTTCCCCCAAATAAAAGAAATGCGTTTTTTTTTTCAATTTCACCACACTTCGAATTTTTTTCTGGTTTCGCAGTGTACTTTATGCAAAAATTCAGCCTGTAATTGCGAAGTACAATTAGTGACGCAAAAAATAAGGGGTCATGTGGGTTTCTAGGTGGAAAAATGCAAGTGCTATGTATGGCCTTATATACACAAGGAGGAAAAACCGAAAACGTAAAAACGAAAATGGGCCATGTCCTTAAAGG
>NW_027210051.1:0-2500 GCF_027789765.1 Dendropsophus ebraccatus | reverse complement strand
CACACTCATACAGGAGGATAATAAGTATATAATACACTGCTGTATACCTACACAGAATGGGGAGATATATACACACTCATACAGGAGGAGGATAATAAGTATATAATACACTGCTGTATACCTACACAGAATGGGGAGATATATACACACTCATACAGGAGGAGGATAATAAGTATATAATACACTGCTGTATACCTACACAGAATGGGGAGATATATACACACTCATACAGTAGGGGGATAATAAGTATATAATACACTGCTGTATACCTACACAGAATGGGGATATATACACACTCATACAGGGGGATAATAAGTATATAATACACTGCTGTATACCTACACAGAATGGGGAGATATATACACACTCATACAGAGGGATAATAAGTACATACTACACTGCTGTATACCTACACAGAATGGGGACATATATACACTCTCATACAGGAGGATAATAAGTATATAATACACTGCTGTATACCTACACAGAATGGAGATGTATACACTCTCATACAGGAGGATAATAAGTATATAATACACTGCTGTATACCTACACAGAATGGAGATGTATACACTCATACAGGAGGATAATAAGTATATAATACACTGCTGTATACCTACACAGAATGGGGACATATATACACTCTCATACAGGAGGATAATAAGTATATAATACACTGCTGTATACCTACACAGAATGGAGATATATACACTCATACAGGAAGATAATAAGTATATAATATACCGCTGTATACCTACACAGAATGGAGATATATACACTCATACAGGAGGATAATAAGTATATAATACACTGCTGTATACCTGCACAGAATGGGGAGATATATACACACTCATACAGGAGGGGGATAATAAGTATATAATACACTGCTGTATACCTACACAGAATGAGGAGATATATACACACTCATACAGGAGGGGGATAATAAGTATATAATACACTGCTGTATACCTACACAGAATGGAGATATATACACTCTCATACAGGAGAGGGATAATAAGTATATACTACACTGCTGTATACCTACACAGAATGGGGAGATATATACACTCTCATACAGGAGAGGGATAATAAGTATTTAATACACTGCTGTATATCTACACAGAATGAGGAGATATATACACACTCATACAGGAGGGGGATAATAAGTATATAATACACTGCTGTATACCTACACAGAATGGAGATATATACACTCTCATACAGGAGAGGGATAATAAGTATATACTACACTGCTGTATACCTACACAGAATGGGGAGATATATACACTCTCATACAGGAGAGGGATAATAAGTATATAATACACTGCTGTATACCTACACAGAATGGGGAGATATATACACTCTCATACAGGAGGATAATAAGTATATAATACACTGCTGTATACCTACACAGAATGGGGAGATATATACACACTCATACAGGAGGAGAATAAGTATATAATACACTGCTGTATACCTACACAGAATGGAGATATATACACACTCATACTGAGGGATAATAATACAGTATATAATACACCGCTGTATACCTACACAGAATGGGGAGATATATACACTCTCATACAGGAGGATAATAAGTATATAATACACTGCTGTATACCTACACAGAATGGGGACATATATACACTCTCATACAGGAGGCTAATAAGCATATAATACACCGCTGTATACCTACACAGAATGGGGAGATATATACACACTCATACAGGAGGGGGATAATAAGTATATAATACACTGCTGTATACGTACACAGAGGGGAGATATATACACACTCATACAGGGGGATAATAAGTATATAATACACTGCTGTATACCTACACAGAATGAGGATATATATACACACTCATACAGGAGGAGGATAATAAGTATATAATACACTGCTGTATACCTACACAGAATGGGGAGATATATACACACTCATACAGGAGGAGGATAATAAGTATATAATACACTGCTGTATACCTACACAGAATGGAGATATATATACACACTCATACAGAGGGATAATAAGTATATATTACACTGCTGTATACCTACACAGAATGGGGAGATATATACACACTCATACAGGAGGATAATAAGTATATAATACACTGCTGTATACCTACACAGAATGGAGAGGGGATATATACACACTCATACAGGGGGATAATAAGTATATAATACACTGCTGTATACCTACACAGAATGGGGGGATATATACACACTCATACAGGAGGAGGATAATAAGTATATAATACACTGCTGTATACCTACACAGAATGGGGATATATACACACTCATACAGGAGGATAATAAGTATATAATACACTGCTGTATACCTACACAGAATGGGGGGATATATACACACTCATACAGGAGGAGGATAATAAGTATATAATACACTGCTGTATACCTACACAGAATGGGGAGATATATACACACTCATACAGGGGGATAATAAGTATATAATACACTGCTGTATACCTACACAGAATGG
>NW_027210050.1:0-128164 GCF_027789765.1 Dendropsophus ebraccatus | reverse complement strand
TTTCGTTTTACTTTTACTATTAAAAAATTTAACTAAAGTGTTGAACCATTACTTCCTACCACCTTAGGAAAAAAAGTCATTATTTTGAGGCTTAGAAGTCATTTCTGCAATTCCCATAGAAAATCAACGGCGTCTCTAATTCAATTGTGTGGAGCGCATATCAGGTGGGTTTTCTCTGCCGGCTTAAGAGATACACGTGAAACTAAAGCCGATCCTGGGTGCCTAGGGTGCCTGTCATCCAATCCGCACTGAATTTCATTTCTAGCACATAGCCAAAAAATCGCCCCATTGACTTACATTGGAGTGCAGAAAAGGTCATTTTTTCTCGGTCCCTTTAAGAGGTAGGAGTTAAACAAGCTTAGGTCTGCGGTGCCCAGGGGGGACCCCATCCAGCCCACACTGAGTTTCATTCCTACCACCTTAGGAAAAAAGTCATTATTTTGAGGCTTAGAAGTCATTTCTGCAATTCCCATAGAAAATCAATGGCGTCTCTATTCAATTGTGTGGAGCGCATATCAGGTGGATTTTCTCTGCCGGCTTAAGAGATACACGTGAAACTAAAGCCGATCCTGGGTGCCTAGGGTGCCTGTCATCCAATCCGCACTGAATTTCATTTCTAGCACATAGCCAAAAAATCGCCCCATTGACTTACATTGGAGTGCAGAAAAGGTCATTTTTTCTCGGTCCCTTTAAGAGGTAGGAGTTAAACAAGCTTAGGTCTGCGGTGCCCAGGGGGGACCCCATCCAGCCCGCACTGAGTTTCATTCCTACCACCTTAGGAAAAAAAGTCATTATTTTGAGGCTTAGAAGTCATTTCTGCAATTCCCATAGAAAATCAACGGCGTCTCTAATTCAATTGTGTGGAGCGCATATCAGGTGGGTTTTCTCTGCCGGCTTAAGAGATACACGTGAAACTAAAGCCGATCCTGGGTGCCTAGGGTGCCTGTCATCCAATCCGCACTGAATTTCATTTCTAGCACATAGCCAAAAAATCGCCCCATTGACTTACATTGGAGTGCAGAAAAGGTCATTTTTTCTCGGTCCCTTTAAGAGGTAGGAGTTAAACAAGCTTAGGTCTGCGGTGCCCAGGGGGGACCCCATCCAGCCCGCACTGAGTTTCATTCCTACCACCTTAGGAAAAAAAGTCATTATTTTGAGGCTTAGAAGTCATTTCTGCAATTCCCATAGAAAATCAACGGCGTCTCTATTCAATTGTGTGGAGCGCATATCAGGTGGGTTTTCTCTGCCGGCTTAAGAGATACACGTGAAACTAAAGCCGATCCTGGGTGCCTAGGGTGCCTGTCATCCAATCCGCACTGAATTTCATTTCTAGCACATAGCCAAAAAATCGCCCCATTGACTTACATTGGAGTGCAGAAAAGGTCATTTTTTCTCGGTCCCTTTAAGAGGTAGGAGTTAAACAAGCTTAGGTCTGCGGTGCCCAGGGGGGACCCCATCCAGCCCACACTGAGTTTCATTCCTACCACCTTAGGAAAAAAAGTCATTATTTTGAGGCTTAGAAGTCATTTCTGCAATTCCCATAGAAAATCAACTGGCGTCTCTATTCAATTGTGTGGAGCGCATATCAGGTGGATTTTCTCTGCCGGCTTAAGAGATACACGTGAAACTAAAGCCGATCCTGGGTGCCTAGGGTGCCTGTCATCCAATCCGCACTGAATTTCATTTCTAGCACATAGCCAAAAAATCGCCCCATTGACTTACATTGGAGTGCAGAAAAGGTCATTTTTTCTCGGTCCCTTTAAGAGGTAGGAGTTAAACAAGCTTAGGTCTGCGGTGCCCAGGGGGGACCCCATCCAGCCCACACTGAGTTTCATTCCTACCACCTTAGGAAAAAAAGTCATTATTTTGAGGCTTAGAAGTCATTTCTGCAATTCCCATAGAAAATCAATGGCGTCTCTATTCAATTGTGTGGAGCGCATATCAGGTGGATTTTCTCTGCCGGCTTAAGAGATACACGTGAAACTAAAGCCGATCCTGGGTGCCTAGGGTGCCTGTCATCCAATCCGCACTGAATTTCATTTCTAGCACATAGCCAAAAAATCGCCCCATTGACTTACATTGGAGTGCAGAAAAGGTCATTTTTTCTCGGTCCCTTTAAGAGGTAGGAGTTAAACAAGCTTAGGTCTGCGGTGCCCAGGGGGGACCCCATCCAGCCCGCACTGAGTTTCATTCCTACCACCTTAGGAAAAAAAGTCATTATTTTGAGGCTTAGAAGTCATTTCTGCAATTCCCATAGAAAATCAATGGCGTCTCTATTCAATTGTGTGGAGCGCATATCAGGTGGATTTTCTCTGCCGGCTTAAGAGATACACGTGAAACTAAAGCCGATCCTGGGTGCCTAGGGTGCCTGTCATCCAATCCGCACTGAATTTCATTTCTAGCACATAGCCAAAAAATCGCCCCATTGACTTACATTGGAGTGCAGAAAAGGTCATTTTTTCTCGGTCCCTTTAAGAGGTAGGAGTTAAACAAGCTTAGGTCTGCGGTGCCCAGGGGGGACCCCATCCAGCCCACACTGAGTTTCATTCCTACCACCTTAGGAAAAAAAGTCATTATTTTGAGGCTTAGAAGTCATTTCTGCAATTCCCATAGAAAATCAACTGGCGTCTCTATTCAATTGTGTGGAGCGCATATCAGGTGGATTTTCTCTGCCGGCTTAAGAGATACACGTGAAACTAAAGCCGATCCTGGGTGCCTAGGGTGCCTGTCATCCAATCCGCACTGAATTTCATTTCTAGCACATAGCCAGAAATCGCCCCATTGACTTACATTGGAGTGCAGAAAAGGTCATTTTTTCTCGGTCCCTTTAAGAGGTAGGAGTTAAACAAGCTTAGGTCTGCGGTGCCCAGGGGGGACCCCATCCAGCCCACACTGAGTTTCATTCCTACCACCTTAGGAAAAAAAGTCATTATTTTGAGGCTTAGAAGTCATTTCTGCAATTCCCATAGAAAATCAATGGCGTCTCTATTCAATTGTGTGGAGCGCATATCAGGTGGATTTTCTCTGCCGGCTTAAGAGATACACGTGAAACTAAAGCCGATCCTGGGTGCCTAGGGTGCCTGTCATCCAATCCGCACTGAATTTCATTTCTAGCACATAGCCAAAAAATCGCCCCATTGACTTACATTGGAGTGCAGAAAAGGTCATTTTTTCTCGGTCCCTTTAAGAGGTAGGAGTTAAACAAGCTTAGGTCTGCGGTGCCCAGGGGGGACCCCATCCAGCCCGCACTGAGTTTCATTCCTACCACCTTAGGAAAAAAAGTCATTATTTTGAGGCTTAGAAGTCATTTCTGCAATTCCCATAGAAAATCAACGGCGTCTCTAATTCAATTGTGTGGAGCGCATATCAGGTGGGTTTTCTCTGCCGGCTTAAGAGATACACGTGAAACTAAAGCCGATCCTGGGTGCCTAGGGTGCCTGTCATCCAATCCGCACTGAATTTCATTTCTAGCACATAGCCAAAAAATCGCCCCATTGACTTACATTGGAGTGCAGAAAAGGTCATTTTTTCTCGGTCCCTTTAAGAGGTAGGAGTTAAACAAGCTTAGGTCTGCGGTGCCCAGGGGGGACCCCATCCAGCCCACACTGAGTTTCATTCCTACCACCTTAGGAAAAAAAGTCATTATTTTGAGGCTTAGAAGTCATTTCTGCAATTCCCATAGAAAATCAATGGCGTCTCTATTCAATTGTGTGGAGCGCATATCAGGTGGATTTTCTCTGCCGGCTTAAGAGATACACGTGAAACTAAAGCCGATCCTGGGTGCCTAGGGTGCCTGTCATCCAATCCGCACTGAATTTCATTTCTAGCACATAGCCAAAAAATCGCCCCATTGACTTACATTGGAGTGCAGAAAAGGTCATTTTTTCTCGGTCCCTTTAAGAGGTAGGAGTTAAACAAGCTTAGGTCTGCGGTGCCCAGGGGGGACCCCATCCAGCCCACACTGAGTTTCATTCCTACCACCTTAGGAAAAAAAGTCATTATTTTGAGGCTTAGAAGTCATTTCTGCAATTCCCATAGAAAATCAATGGCGTCTCTATTCAATTGTGTGGAGCGCATATCAGGTGGATTTTCTCTGCCGGCCTTAAGAGATACACGTGAAACTAAAGCCGATCCTGGGTGCCTAGGGTGCCTGTCATCCAATCCGCACTGAATTTCATTTCTAGCACATAGCCAAAAAATCGCCCCATTGACTTACATTGGAGTGCAGAAAAGGTCATTTTTTTCTCGGTCCCTTTAAGAGGTAGGAGTTAAACAAGCTTAGAGTCTGCGGTGCCCAGGGGGGACCCCATCCAGCCCGCACTGAGTTTCATTCCTACCACCTTAGGAAAAAAAGTCATTATTTTGAGGCTTAGAAGTCATTTCTGCAATTCCCATAGAAAATCAACGGCGTCTCTATTCAATTGTGTGGAGCGCATATCAGGTGGGTTTTCTCTGCCGGCTTAAGAGATACACGTGAAACTAAAGCCGATCCTGGGTGCCTAGGGTGCCTGTCATCCAATCCGCACTGAATTTCATTTCTAGCACATAGCCAAAAAATCGCCCCATTGACTTACATTGGAGTGCAGAAAAGGTCATTTTTTCTCGGTCCCTTTAAGAGGTAGGAGTTAAACAAGCTTAGGTCTGCGGTGCCCAGGGGGGACCCCATCCAGCCCGCACTGAGTTTCATTCCTACCACCTTAGGAAAAAAAGTCATTATTTTGAGGCTTAGAAGTCATTTCTGCAATTCCCATAGAAAATCAACTGGCGTCTCTAATTCAATTGTGTGGAGCGCATATCAGGTGGGTTTTCTCTGCCGGCTTAAGAGATACACGTGAAACTAAAGCCGATCCTGGGTGCCTAGGGTGCCTGTCATCCAATCCGCACTGAATTTCATTTCTAGCACATAGCCAAAAAATCGCCCCATTGACTTACATTGGAGTGCAGAAAAGGTCATTTTTTCTCGGTCCCTTTAAGAGGTAGGAGTTAAACAAGCTTAGGTCTGCGGTGCCCAGGGGGGACCCCATCCAGCCCGCACTGAGTTTCATTCCTACCACCTTAGGAAAAAAAGTCATTATTTTGAGGCTTAGAAGTCATTTCTGCAATTCCCATAGAAAATCAACTGGCGTCTCTATTCAATTGTGTGGAGCGCATATCAGGTGGATTTTCTCTGCCGGCTTAAGAGATACACGTGAAACTAAAGCCGATCCTGGGTGCCTAGGGTGCCTGTCATCCAATCCGCACTGAATTTCATTTCTAGCACATAGCCAAAAAATCGCCCCATTGACTTACATTGGAGTGCAGAAAAGGTCATTTTTTCTCGGTCCCTTTAAGAGGTAGGAGTTAAACAAGCTTAGGTCTGCGGTGCCCAGGGGGGACCCCATCCAGCCCGCACTGAGTTTCATTCCTACCACCTTAGGAAAAAAAGTCATTATTTTGAGGCTTAGAAGTCATTTCTGCAATTCCCATAGAAAATCAACGGCGTCTCTAATTCAATTGTGTGGAGCGCATATCTGGTGGGTTTTCTCTGCCGGCTTAAGAGATACACGTGAAACTAAAGCCGATCCTGGGTGCCTAGGGTGCCTGTCATCCAATCCGCACTGAATTTCATTTCTAGCACATAGCCAAAAAATCGCCCCATTGACTTACATTGGAGTGCAGAAAAGGTCATTTTTTCTCGGTCCCTTTAAGAGGTAGGAGTTAAACAAGCTTAGGTCTGCGGTGCCCAGGGGGGACCCCATCCAGCCCGCACTGAGTTTCATTCCTACCACCTTAGGAAAAAAAGTCATTATTTTGAGGCTTAGAAGTCATTTCTGCAATTCCCATAGAAAATCAATGGCGTCTCTATTCAATTGTGTGGAGCGCATATCAGGTGGATTTTCTCTGCCGCCTTAAGAGATACACGTGAAACTAAAGCCGATCCTGGGTGCCTAGGGTGCCTGTCATCCAATCCGCACTGAATTTCATTTCTAGCACATAGCCAAAAAATCGCCCCATTGACTTACATTGGAGTGCAGAAAAGGTCATTTTTTCTCGGTCCCTTTAAGAGGTAGGAGTTAAACAAGCTTAGATCTGCGGTGCCCAGGGGGGACCCCATCCAGCCCGCACTGAGTTTCATTCCTACCACCTTAGGAAAAAAAGTCATTATTTTGAGGCTTAGAAGTCATTTCTGCGGGGGGGCGTGGCCTGCGCTCGAGGAGTTCGGACGTGTCCTGCTTGAGCTCCGGCTTCTCTGGCATTAAACAGCAATTGTGCCGTGCGGATTTTATCTGTTCCTGTCCTGGGGGCTCCTGACCGACTCCCTCTTCCTCCAAGATGCCCACAACCTCGAGGAAAGCTTCAGCAGCGGCGCGGAGAAAGGCACAGTCTTCTCTCCCGACGGCCGCAAAGAAGCAAGATGGCGCCGGCTCGGCTTTTGCTTCGTGGCTGGACACCTTGGGCACGGAGGTACACGCAGTGTGGCAGGCTTCTCTGTCCCCTGAGCCCACCGCCCGGCATCGAGAGATATCAGCTCCTGCTCTCACATCTTCCCGGGCGGCTAGGAGGAGAAACCGGAGAATCAGGAACACAGGCTTAGATTCTCCTCGGCCGGATCCGGCAGATGCACGTCAGCAACAGCATCGTTTCTCCCCGGTGCTAGAGCCTCCATCAGCCTCTTCTCCTCTCCATCCCAAGACTCCTGCGGGCTCCTGTGCTTCTTCCATTGCGGATCTCTCCCTGCTTTTTACCGACAAAGGTACTTGTTGTGAGATTGCAGCTTCCGAGCAACCTCCTCCGGCAGCATCTCTGCCCACTCCTTTAGCGCCTGCTCCTGAGAAGGGCGCTGCGGAGATCGGCGTACTTTCACCGCTGGCTCCAGAATTCCGCAGTGTACGTGCCCTGGGCGAGGAACTACCCAGCTTAGTTCGTCCTTCTCAGCCTGGTACCGTAACGCTTACTTCTACTTCATGCCATCAATTTTCCTCGCCAGCGTCTGCTGCTATTAATGTTTTGAGCTCTCCTATACTGGTGGAGGTAAAGCGGGACACTGACAATTGCTTGGACCGTGTGTCCCAGGTGTTAGCTCCTCAACTTAAAGAATGGCTCATACTGTTCAGAGATTCTCTGCTTGCTGGATTGGACCGTTTTTTTTTCTTCCCTGTCTTCCCCGGTGAGGGCGGTGGATGACAGGGCTCTTATAGCTGAATTAAAACTGAGCGAAACCATCGTGGCCCACAATGCTCTAGCAGAAACGTGCCAAAAATTGGAGGAGGAAGTGCATTTATTGAAAGTTAAGACTGCGATGCAGGAAGATTTTAACAGGCGAAATAACCTTAAGTTCCGCAATATTCCGGAATCTGTTACCTCTTTAGAACTACCTACCTACCTCCAATCGCTTATCAAACGCACTTTGCCTAATGTTCCTAACCGAGAACTAATGATCGACTGGGCAAGGAGAATCCCTAGGCCCCAGCACCTTCCTTCCACTGTTCCTAGGGACATTATTGCGCGGGTGCACTTTCTTCCTGTGAAAAACTCGCTACTGCAGGCGTTAAGGGGAGGCGCAAAATTGTCTGATATCCATCAAGGCATCGAGGTATATGCGGACCTTTCACCGGGGACCCTTCGGGCTCGCAAAACTTATGCTGCCCTCACTAGATCACTCAGAGACAGGAACATTGCTTATAAATGGTTTAACTCCGCACACTTGTTAATTACGCATGGCCAGTCTACACACCACGTTACGAATTTAGAAGATGGACTTCGCCTACTCAACTCCTGGAACATTGAGTGACTTTTCTACTGAATGGACACGTTGCCGGCTCCTCGCTAGGCTGGACTCTCTATCCCCCCAATGCTCTCTCCAGTCGTATTTGCTTCTCGGCATTACGACGTGGGTCCTGATAGCATTTTCTTGCTTAATTTTTTTATCAGAAAATTATAATTATATCCCCGCATTGTGGCCTATACCCATTATACGTTGTTTAGCGTCCTACACTTTCACTTTCTACGCCTGCCTTATTTTTCCAATAACATATACAGTGTTAGATGTACTTATTCCATATAGGGCCACTAGTATTTGGTGTTATTTTCCCTAGCAAACGTTGTCTTCTGTATGTTTGTTTGTTTCATGTTACATATTACTGGTCCTTTGAAGTTTGTGTATGTATAAGACATTGTATGAGCGGTATCCAGCGTCTTAGGATTATTTACCTTGCAACTGTTCCTAGTCTACACTTGCCCGCTTTTCCATACATTAGGGCCACAGGTATTTGGTGATATTTTCCCTAGCAAACGTTGTCTTCTGTATGTTTGTTTGTTTTTATGTTGCATATTACTGGTCCTTTGATGTTTTGTGTATGCATAACACACTGTCTGAGCGGTATCCAGCGTCTTAGGACTATTTACCTTGCAACTGTTTCTAGAATACATTTGCCCGCTTTTTCCTATATGTTTGACTAGCAGCATGCTACCACGTTTCCAATATACCTACCACTTACTGTGCCCACCAGCTTCTTATTATCATTGTTATACTGTTACATTGTATCAATATTTTATTGGTGGTTGTTATGCTTTTCTTACTGCGACTTGTTATAACTCTCTTTGTATTTTACCAGCTTACCGTATGTAAAAAACATTTTTTGAAAAATTGTACTAATAAAAACTTATTGAAACAGAAGTCATTTCTGCAATTCCCATAGAAAATCAACGGCGTCTCTATTCAATTGTGTGGAGCGCATATCAGGTGGGTTTTCTCTGCCGGCTTAAGAGATACACATGAAACTAAAGCCGATCCTGGGTGCCTAGGGTGCCTGTCATCCAATCCGCACTGAATTTCATTTCTAGCACATAGCCAAAAAATCGCCCCATTGACTTACATTGGAGTGCAGAAAAGGTCATTTTTTCTCGGTCCCTTTAAGAGGTAGGAGTTAAACAAGCTTAGGTCTGCGGTGCCCAGGGGGAACCCCATCCAGCCCGCACTGAGTTTCATTCCTACCACCTTAGGAAAAAAAGTCATTATTTTGAGGCTTAGAAGTCATTTCTGCAATTCCCTTAGAAAATCAACGGCGTCTCTAATTCAATTGTGTGGAGCGCATATCAGGTGGGCTTTCTCTGCCGGCTTAAGAGATACACGTGAAACTAAAGCCGATCCTGGGTGCCTAGGGTGCCTGTCATCCAATCCGCACTGAATTTCATTTCTAGCACATAGCCAAAAAATCGCCCCATTGACTTACATTGGAGTGCAGAAAAGGTCATTTTTTCTCGGTCCCTTTAAGAGGTAGGAGTTAAACAAGCTTAGGTCTGCGGTGCCCAGGGGGGACCCCATCCAGCCCACACTGAGTTTCATTCCTACCACCTTAGGAAAAAAAGTCATTATTTTGAGGCTTAGAAGTCATTTCTGCAATTCCCATAGAAAATCAATGGCGTCTCTATTCAATTGTGTGGAGCGCATATCAGGTGGATTTTCTCTGCCGGCTTAAGAGATACACGTGAAACTAAAGCCGATCCTGGGTGCCTAGGGTGCCTGTCATCCAATCCGCACTGAATTTCATTTCTAGCACATAGCCAAAAAATCGCCCCATTGACTTACATTGGAGTGCAGAAAAGGTCATTTTTTCTCGGTCCCTTTAAGAGGTAGGAGTTAAACAAGCTTAGGTCTGCGGTGCCCAGGGGGGACCCCATCCAGCCCACACTGAGTTTCATTCCTACCACCTTAGGAAAAAAAGTCATTATTTTGAGGCTTAGAAGTCATTTCTGCAATTCCCATAGAAAATCAATGGCGTCTCTATTCAATTGTGTGGAGCGCATATCAGGTGGATTTTCTCTGCCGCCTTAAGAGATACACGTGAAACTAAAGCCGATCCTGGGTGCTTAGGGTGCCTGTCATCCAATCCGCACTGAATTTCATTTCTAGCACATAGCCAAAAAATCGCCCCATTGACTTACATTGGAGTGCAGAAAAGGTCATTTTTTCTCGGTCCCTTTAAGAGGTAGGAGTTAAACAAGCTTAGGTCTGCGGTGCCCAGGGGGGACCCCATCCAGCCCACACTGAGTTTCATTCCTACCACCTTAGGAAAAAAAGTCATTATTTTGAGGCTTAGAAGTCATTTCTGCAATTCCCATAGAAAATCAATGGCGTCTCTATTCAATTGTGTGGAGCGCATATCAGGTGGATTTTCTCTGCCGCCTTAAGAGATACACGTGAAACTAAAGCCGATCCTGGGTGCCTAGGGTGCCTGTCATCCAATCCGCACTGAATTTCATTTCTAGCACATAGCCAAAAAATCGCCCCATTGACTTACATTGGAGTGCAGAAAAGGTCATTTTTTCTCGGTCCCTTTAAGAGGTAGGAGTTAAACAAGCTTAGAGCTGCGGTGCTCAGGGGGGACCCCATCCAGCCCGCACTGAGTTTCATTCCTACCACCTTAGGAAAAAAAGTCATTATTTTGAGGCTTAGAAGTCATTTCTGCAATTCCCATAGAAAATCAACGGCGTCTCTATTCAATTGTGTGGAGCGCATATCAGGTGGGTTTTCTCTGCCGGCTTAAGAGATACACATGAAACTAAAGCCGATCCTGGGTGCCTAGGGTGCCTGTCATCCAATCCGCACTGAATTTCATTTCTAGCACATAGCCAAAAAATCGCCCCATTGACTTACATTGGAGTGCAGAAAAGGTCATTTTTTCTCGGTCCCTTTAAGAGGTAGGAGTTAAACAAGCTTAGGTCTGCGGTGCCCAGGGGGGACCCCATCCAGCCCGCACTGAGTTTCATTCCTACCACCTTAGGAAAAAAAGTCATTATTTTGAGGCTTAGAAGTCATTTCTGCAATTCCCATAGAAAATCAACGGCGTCTCTAATTCAATTGTGTGGAGCGCATATCAGGTGGGTTTTCTCTGCCGGCTTAAGAGATACACGTGAAACTAAAGCCGATCCTGGGTGCCTAGGGTGCCTGTCATCCAATCCGCACTGAATTTCATTTCTAGCACATAGCCAAAAAATCGCCCCATTGACTTACATTGGAGTGCAGAAAAGGTCATTTTTTCTCGGTCCCTTTAAGAGGTAGGAGTTAAACAAGCTTAGGTCTGCGGTGCCCAGGGGGGACCCCATCCAGCCCACACTGAGTTTCATTCCTACCACCTTTGGAAAAAAAGTCATTATTTTGAGGCTTAGAAGTCATTTCTGCAATTCCCATAGAAAATCAATGGCGTCTCTATTCAATTGTGTGGAGCGCATATCAGGTGGATTTTCTCTGCCGCCTTAAGAGATACACGTGAAACTAAAGCCGATCCTGGGTGCCTAGGGTGCCTGTCATCCAATCCGCACTGAATTTCATTTCTAGCACATAGCCAAAAAATCGCCCCATTGACTTACATTGGAGTGCAGAAAAGGTCATTTTTTCTCGGTCCCTTTAAGAGGTAGGAGTTAAACAAGCTTAGGTCTGCGGTGCCCAGGGGGGACCCCATCCAGCCCGCACTGAGTTTCATTCCTACCACCTTAGGAAAAAAAGTCATTATTTTGAGGCTTAGAAGTCATTTCTGCAATTCCCATAGAAAATCAACGGCGTCTCTAATTCAATTGTGTGGAGCGCATATCAGGTGGGTTTTCTCTGCCGGCTTAAGAGATACACGTGAAACTAAAGCCGATCCTGGGTGCCTAGGGTGCCTGTCATCCAATCCGCACTGAATTTCATTTCTAGCACATAGCCAAAAAATCGCCCCATTGACTTACATTGGAGTGCAGAAAAGGTCATTTTTTCTCGGTCCCTTTAAGAGGTAGGAGTTAAACAAGCTTAGGTCTGCGGTGCCCAGGGGGGACCCCATCCAGCCCACACTGAGTTTCATTCCTACCACCTTAGGAAAAAAAGTCATTATTTTGAGGCTTAGAAGTCATTTCTGCAATTCCCATAGAAAATCAATGGCGTCTCTATTCAATTGTGTGGAGCGCATATCAGGTGGATTTTCTCTGCCGCCTTAAGAGATACACGTGAAACTAAAGCCGATCCTGGGTGCCTAGGGTGCCTGTCATCCAATCCGCACTGAATTTCATTTCTAGCACATAGCCAAAAAATCGCCCCATTGACTTACATTGGAGTGCAGAAAAGGTCATTTTTTCTCGGTCCCTTTAAGAGGTAGGAGTTAAACAAGCTTAGGTCTGCGGTGCCCAGGGGGGACCCCATCCAGCCCACACTGAGTTTCATTCCTACCACCTTAGGAAAAAAAGTCATTATTTTGAGGCTTAGAAGTCATTTCTGCAATTCCCATAGAAAATCAATGGCGTCTCTATTCAATTGTGTGGAGCGCATATCAGGTGGATTTTCTCTGCCGCCTTAAGAGATACACGTGAAACTAAAGCCGATCCTGGGTGCTTAGGGTGCCTGTCATCCAATCCGCACTGAATTTCATTTCTAGCACATAGCCAAAAAATCGCCCCATTGACTTACATTGGAGTGCAGAAAAGGTCATTTTTTCTCGGTCCCTTTAAGAGGTAGGAGTTAAACAAGCTTAGGTCTGCGGTGCCCAGGGGGGACCCCATCCAGCCCACACTGAGTTTCATTCCTACCACCTTAGGAAAAAAAGTCATTATTTTGAGGCTTAGAAGTCATTTCTGCAATTCCCATAGAAAATCAATGGCGTCTCTATTCAATTGTGTGGAGCGCATATCAGGTGGATTTTCTCTGCCGCCTTAAGAGATACACGTGAAACTAAAGCCGATCCTGGGTGCCTAGGGTGCCTGTCATCCAATCCGCACTGAATTTCATTTCTAGCACATAGCCAAAAAATCGCCCCATTGACTTACATTGGAGTGCAGAAAAGGTCATTTTTTCTCGGTCCCTTTAAGAGGTAGGAGTTAAACAAGCTTAGAGCTGCGGTGCCCAGGGGGGACCCCATCCAGCCCGCACTGAGTTTCATTCCTACCACCTTAGGAAAAAAAGTCATTATTTTGAGGCTTAGAAGTCATTTCTGCAATTCCCATAGAAAATCAACGGCGTCTCTATTCAATTGTGTGGAGCGCATATCAGGTGGGTTTTCTCTGCCGGCTTAAGAGATACACATGAAACTAAAGCCGATCCTGGGTGCCTAGGGTGCCTGTCATCCAATCCGCACTGAATTTCATTTCTAGCACATAGCCAAAAAATCGCCCCATTGACTTACATTGGAGTGCAGAAAAGGTCATTTTTTCTCGGTCCCTTTAAGAGGTAGGAGTTAAACAAGCTTAGGTCTGCGGTGCCCAGGGGGGACCCCATCCAGCCCGCACTGAGTTTCATTCCTACCACCTTAGGAAAAAAAGTCATTATTTTGAGGCTTAGAAGTCATTTCTGCAATTCCCATAGAAAATCAACGGCGTCTCTAATTCAATTGTGTGGAGCGCATATCAGGTGGGTTTTCTCTGCCGGCTTAAGAGATACACGTGAAACTAAAGCCGATCCTGGGTGCCTAGGGTGCCTGTCATCCAATCCGCACTGAATTTCATTTCTAGCACATAGCCAAAAAATCGCCCCATTGACTTACATTGGAGTGCAGAAAAGGTCATTTTTTCTCGGTCCCTTTAAGAGGTAGGAGTTAAACAAGCTTAGGTCTGCGGTGCCCAGGGGGGACCCCATCCAGCCCACACTGAGTTTCATTCCTACCACCTTTGGAAAAAAAGTCATTATTTTGAGGCTTAGAAGTCATTTCTGCAATTCCCATAGAAAATCAATGGCGTCTCTATTCAATTGTGTGGAGCGCATATCAGGTGGATTTTCTCTGCCGCCTTAAGAGATACACGTGAAACTAAAGCCGATCCTGGGTGCCTAGGGTGCCTGTCATCCAATCCGCACTGAATTTCATTTCTAGCACATAGCCAAAAAATCGCCCCATTGACTTACATTGGAGTGCAGAAAAGGTCATTTTTTCTCGGTCCCTTTAAGAGGTAGGAGTTAAACAAGCTTAGGTCTGCGGTGCCCAGGGGGGACCCCATCCAGCCCGCACTGAGTTTCATTCCTACCACCTTAGGAAAAAAAGTCATTATTTTGAGGCTTAGAAGTCATTTCTGCAATTCCCATAGAAAATCAACGGCGTCTCTAATTCAATTGTGTGGAGCGCATATCAGGTGGGTTTTCTCTGCCGGCTTAAGAGATACACGTGAAACTAAAGCCGATCCTGGGTGCCTAGGGTGCCTGTCATCCAATCCGCACTGAATTTCATTTCTAGCACATAGCCAAAAAATCGCCCCATTGACTTACATTGGAGTGCAGAAAAGGTCATTTTTTCTCGGTCCCTTTAAGAGGTAGGAGTTAAACAAGCTTAGGTCTGCGGTGCCCAGGGGGGACCCCATCCAGCCCACACTGAGTTTCATTCCTACCACCTTGGAAAAAAAGTCATTATTTTGAGGCTTAGAAGTCATTTCTGCAATTCCCATAGAAAATCAATGGCGTCTCTATTCAATTGTGTGGAGCGCATATCAGGTGGATTTTCTCTGCCGCCTTAAGAGATACACGTGAAACTAAAGCCGATCCTGGGTGCCTAGGGTGCCTGTCATCCAATCCGCACTGAATTTCATTTCTAGCACATAGCCAAAAAATCGCCCCATTGACTTACATTGGAGTGCAGAAAAGGTCATTTTTTCTCGGTCCCTTTAAGAGGTAGGAGTTAAACAAGCTTAGAGCTGCGGTGCCCAGGGGGGACCCCATCCAGCCCGCACTGAGTTTCATTCCTACCACCTTAAGAAAAAAAAGTCATTATTTTGAGGCTTAGAAGTCATTTCTGCGGGGGGGCGTGGCCTGCGCTCGAGGAGTTCGGACGTGTCCTGCTTGAGCTCCGGCTTCTCTGGCATTAAACAGCAGTTGTGTCGTGCGGATTTTATCTGTTCCTGTCCTGGGGGCTCCTGACCGACTCCCTCTTCCTCCAAGATGCCCACAACCTCGAGGAAAGCTTCAGCAGCGGCGCGGAGAAAGGCACAGTCTTCTCTCCCGACGGCCGCAAAGAAGCAAGGTGGCGCCGGCTCGGCTTTTGCTTCGTGGCTGGACACCTTGGGCACGGAGGTACACGCAGTGTGGCAGGCTTCTCTGTCCCCTGAGCCCACCGCCCGGCATCGAGAGATATCAGCTCCTGCTCTCACATCTTCCCGGGCGGCTAGGAGGAGAAACCGGAGAATCAGGAACACAGGCTTAGATTCTCCTCGGCCGGATCCGGCAGATGCACGTCAGCAACAGCATCGTTTCTCCCCGGTGCTAGAGCCTCCATCAGCCTCTTCTCCTCTCCATCCCAAGACTCCTGCGGGCTCCTGTGCTTCTTCCATTGCGGATCTCTCCCTGCTTTTTACCGACAAAGGTACTTGTTGTGAGATTGCAGCTTCCGAGCAACCTCCTCCGGCAGCATCTCTGCCCACTCCTTTAGCGCCTGCTCCTGAGAAGGGCGCTGCGGAGATCGGCGTACTTTCACCGCTGGCTCCAGAATTCCGCAGTGTACGTGCCCTGGGCGAGGAACTACCCAGCTTAGTTCGTCCTTCTCAGCCTGGTACCGTAACGCTTACTTCTACTTCATGCCATCAATTTTCCTCGCCAGCGTCTGCTGCTATTAATGTTTTGAGCTCTCCTATACTGGTGGAGGTAAAGCGGGACACTGACAATTGCTTGGACCGTGTGTCCCAGGTGTTAGCTCCTCAACTTAAAGAATGGCTCATACTGTTCAGAGATTCTCTGCTTGCTGGATTGGACCGTTTTTTTTCTTCCCTGTCTTCCCCGGTGAGGGCGGTGGATGACAGGGCTCTTATAGCTGAATTAAAACTGAGCGAAACCATCGTGGCCCACAATGCTCTAGCAGAAACGTGCCAAAAATTGGAGGAGGAAGTGCATTTATTGAAAGTTAAGACTGCGATGCAGGAAGATTTTAACAGGCGAAATAACCTTAAGTTCCGCAATATTCCGGAATCTGTTACCTCTTTAGAACTACCTACCTACCTCCAATCGCTTATCAAACGCACTTTGCCTAATGTTCCTAACCGAGAACTAATGATCGACTGGGCAAGGAGAATCCCTAGGCCCCAGCACCTTCCTTCCACTGTTCCTAGGGACATTATTGCGCGGGTGCACTTTCTTCCTGTGAAAAACTCGCTACTGCAGGCGTTAAGGGGAGGCGCAAAATTGTCTGATATCCATCAAGGCATCGAGGTATATGCGGACCTTTCACCGGGGACCCTTCGGGCTCGCAAAACTTATGCTGCCCTCACTAGATCACTCAGAGACAGGAACATTGCTTATAAATGGTTTAACTCCGCACACTTGTTAATTACGCATGGCCAGTCTACACACCACGTTACGAATTTAGAAGATGGACTTCGCCTACTCAACTCCTGGAACATTGAGTGACTTTTCTACTGAATGGACACGTTGCCGGCTCCTCGCTAGGCTGGACTCTCTATCCCCCCAATGCTCTCTCCAGTCGTATTTGCTTCTCGGCATTACGACGTGGGTCCTGATAGCATTTTCTTGCTTAATTTTTTTATCAGAAAATTATAATTATATCCCCGCATTGTGGCCTATACCCATTATACGTTGTTTAGCGTCCTACACTTTCACTTTCTACGCCTGCCTTATTTTTCCAATAACATATACAGTGTTAGATGTACTTATTCCATATAGGGCCACTAGTATTTGGTGTTATTTTCCCTAGCAAACGTTGTCTTCTGTATGTTTGTTTGTTTCATGTTACATATTACTGGTCCTTTGAAGTTTGTGTATGTATAAGACATTGTATGAGCGGTATCCAGCGTCTTAGGATTATTTACCTTGCAACTGTTCCTAGTCTACACTTGCCCGCTTTTCCATACATTAGGGCCACAGGTATTTGGTGATATTTTCCCTAGCAAACGTTGTCTTCTGTATGTTTGTTTGTTTTTATGTTGCATATTACTGGTCCTTTGATGTTTTGTGTATGCATAACACACTGTCTGAGCGGTATCCAGCGTCTTAGGACTATTTACCTTGCAACTGTTTCTAGAATACATTTGCCCGCTTTTTCCTATATGTTTGACTAGCAGCATGCTACCACGTTTCCAATATACCTACCACTTACTGTGCCCACCAGCTTCTTATTATCATTGTTATACTGTTACATTGTATCAATATTTTATTGGTGGTTGTTATGCTTTTCTTACTGCGACTTGTTATAACTCTCTTTGTATTTTACCAGCTTACCGTATGTAAAAAACATTTTTTGAAAAATTGTACTAATAAAAACTTATTGAAACAGAAGTCATTTCTGCAATTCCCATAGAAAATCAACGACGTCTCTATTCAATTGTGTGGAGCGCATATCAGGTGGGTTTTCTCTGCCGGCTTAAGAGATACACATGAAACTAAAGCCGATCCTGGGTGCCTAGGGTGCCTGTCATCCAATCCGCACTGAATTTCATTTCTAGCACATAGCCAAAAAATCGCCCCATTGACTTACATTGGAGTGCAGAAAAGGTCATTTTTTCTCGGTCCCTTTAAGAGGTAGGAGTTAAACAAGCTTAGGTCTGCGGTGCCCAGGGGGGACCCCATCCAGCCCGCACTGAGTTTCATTCCTACCACCTTAGGAAAAAAAGTCATTATTTTGAGGCTTAGAAGTCATTTCTGCAATTCCCTTAGAAAATCAACGGCGTCTCTAATTCAATTGTGTGGAGCGCATATCAGGTGGGCTTTCTCTGCCGGCTTAAGAGATACACGTGAAACTAAAGCCGATCCTGGGTGCCTAGGGTGCCTGTCATCCAATCCGCACTGAATTTCATTTCTAGCACATAGCCAAAAAATCGCCCCATTGACTTACATTGGAGTGCAGAAAAGGTCATTTTTTCTCGGTCCCTTTAAGAGGTAGGAGTTAAACAAGCTTAGGTCTGCGGTGCCCAGGGGGGACCCCATCCAGCCCACACTGAGTTTCATTCCTACCACCTTAGGAAAAAAAGTCATTATTTTGAGGCTTAGAAGTCATTTCTGCAATTCCCATAGAAAATCAATGGCGTCTCTATTCAATTGTGTGGAGCGCATATCAGGTGGATTTTCTCTGCCGGCTTAAGAGATACACGTGAAACTAAAGCCGATCCTGGGTGCCTAGGGTGCCTGTCATCCAATCCGCACTGAATTTCATTTCTAGCACATAGCCAAAAAATCGCCCCATTGACTTACATTGGAGTGCAGAAAAGGTCATTTTTTTCTCGGTCCCTTTAAGAGGTAGGAGTTAAACAAGCTTAGGTCTGCGGTGCCCAGGGGGGACCCCATCCAGCCCGCACTGAGTTTCATTCCTACCACCTTAGGAAAAAAAGTCATTATTTTGAGGCTTAGAAGTCATTTCTGCAATTCCCATAGAAAATCAACGGCGTCTCTAATTCAATTGTGTAGAGCGCATATCAGGTGGGTTTTCTCTGCCGGCTTAAGAGATACACGTGAAACTAAAGCCGATCCTGGGTGCCTAGGGTGCCTGTCATCCAATCCGCACTGAATTTCATTTCTAGCACATAGCCAAAAAATCGCCCCATTGACTTACATTGGAGTGCAGAAAAGGTCATTATTTTCTCGGTCCCTTTAAGAGGTAGGAGTTAAACAAGCTTAGGTCTGCGGTGCCCAGGGGGGACCCCATCCAGCCCACACTGAGTTTCATTCCTACCACCTTAGGAAAAAAAGTCATTATTTTGAGGCTTAGAAGTCATTTCTGCAATTCCCATAGAAAATCGATGGCGTCTCTATTCAATTGTGTGGAGCGCATATCAGGTGGATTTTCTCTGCCGGCTTAAGAGATACACGTGAAACTAAAGCCGATCCTGGGTGCCTAGGGTGCCTGTCATCCAATCCGCACTGAATTTCATTTCTAGCACATAGCCAAAAAATCGCCCCATTGACTTACATTGGAGTGCAGAAAAGGTCATTTTTTCTCGGTCCCTTTAAGAGGTAGGAGTTAAACAAGCTTAGGTCTGCGGTGCCCAGGGGGGACCCCATCCAGCCCGCACTGAGTTTCATTCCTACCACCTTAGGAAAAAAAGTCATTATTTGAGGCTTAGAAGTCATTTCTGCAATTCCCATAGAAAATCAACGGCGTCTCTAATTCAATTGTGTGGAGCGCATATCAGGTGGGTTTTCTCTGCCGGCTTAAGAGATACACGTGAAACTAAAGCCGATCCTGGGTGCCTAGGGTGCCTGTCATCCAATCCGCACTGAATTTCATTTCTAGCACATAGCCAAAAAATCGCCCCATTGACTTACATTGGAGTGCAGAAAAGGTCATTTTTTTCTCGGTCCCTTTAAGAGGTAGGAGTTAAACAAGCTTAGGTCTGCGGTGCCCAGGGGGGACCCCATCCAGCCCACACTGAGTTTCATTCCTACCACCTTAGGAAAAAAAAGTCATTATTTTGAGGCTTAGAAGTCATTTCTGCAATTCCCATAGAAAATCAATGGCGTCTCTAATTAAATTGTGTGGAGCGCATATCAGGTGGGTTTTCTCTGCCGGCTTAAGAGATACACGTGAAACTAAAGCCGATCCTGGGTGCCTAGGGTGCCTGTCATCCAATCCGCACTGAATTTCATTTCTGTTACATGTTGTTGCCTAGGCAACAATTACCATTTTTCCTATAGGATTAAAACGTAACTTTTATTGAATTTAATTAGTAGTAGAAACCAAACTCGTGATACATATATACAGTGCTATGTATTAAAAATAGTAGCGTTCAAGAATTTGTTTACTAGTTTTATTCTGAGAGTACAGTGTAGCTAGGGTGATTCACTGATAGTGGGGAGACAGTTTGTCATGTATAGGCTGAAGAGTATGCTTAATATGTAATTTATTTTATTCTCCTCCACTCCGTGATTCAACCACAAAAGCGGGCGGCAGTGTGCATATACAGTAGCAGCTTGGTTCAAGTGCTTCACAAGGCTATAATCGGACCGCCGGCCAGTCCGATAATAGTTATAAGTGTATATTTGGTTTAAAGGCTCAGAACCACAGAGAGGTAGTCTGCTTAGTATTAATTAATATCACATTTCATGACCTGCTAGGAACAGGAGGCACTTGTGATCAAATATACTGAGTTCTGTGTTCTGACAGTATTTAGTTTATGTTTGTCTGGCTGCACTGGCACACTGTAGCAAAAAGGGCGCTGTGTCAGTTTGCGGTTGTAACTGGCGATACTCGCCCAAATATGTTACACCGTCTCAACTGGATACAGAGCACGCTGTGATCTGTAGTGTGCGGAAGACACTAGCAAAATAACACATTAGATGGAGCTAGGTGTCCACTGACAGCTAGTTTAAAGCTTGTCAGGGTTCACTGGCACATTGTAACAGATGGCTATGTTAGCCGCGGCTCAAAGTGGCATTGCATGCCTAATATTGGTTTAGCCGCTAAGACTGAACATAGAATAGTATGGTGGCGGGGGTACACCTCTTGGGGTGCCAACGGGCACGGCCCGTAGTTGTGGTGTCTGCCCGCGCCACTCAATAGGATCGGCTACACTGTTTTTATATTTTGCCGCTAGATCGGCTGTTCAACATTCATGAGTCAGAATAGTACAATTCAATAGAACGCTAACTATATTAAAAGATCATGCCGTATAGACCTGACTAGTTTCGCCAACCGCGTTGGCTTTATCAAAGGTGGCATTATGGAAGGGGGTGGAGCTAAAGGGTGTATAAATACTTTTTAGAAGAAGATGACCCCCGGGTCACAACAGTATGCTCCTATGTGAGCGGAGCGCTATAGCGAGGCTTGGATGCTCTTCGCTCTGATGCCTCTGATTGGTGGTTGGGTAAGACGTTTAAACTGGGTAAGAAGGCGCGTTAGTTAGAACGCCGCCCACTGGCCGTTGTTAATACTGAGGTGCCTACTGCGCATGTCTGGACACTTTGTCCGAAAAATGTAGGTGATCAAAAGACAGGACTGCGCATGTCCGCGCACTTAACCGCAAAAGAAGGGAGAAGGTATTGGGTTCTTATGCGCATGTCTGTACACTTAGTTATATAGGCCATTGATAGCGCGTACTGCGCATGTCTGCGGACTTAGACGCTGGTGAAAAGAAGAAAAATCAAGGTATCAATGGATTGGTAAATATATAATCCTAATTAGTAATAGTTGTTAAAGAGTTTGGGAAGCACTTTGGTCCTCATTACGTGCATAATGTATGACTGCAATTAGAACTGAACTGTGTTGTTATACCGGTTTAAGATCAATCAAGGACTCGTACAGTTTAATGATATTGACAGTAGTAATCGCAGATACATTTCAAGGTTTAGTTGGTCATGCAACCGATGGATATCATAGTTTACATAAAGAAAGAAGAAGAACTGATGAGTAATCAGTACTATTGCACTTGACCAAAGGTATAGTATACTAATTGATTATACCCAATAGTCTAACTTAGAGCAGACTTAGATGAAAAGATAGATCAAAAAAACGTCTATACGATTAAAAGGAACTGTTGTGCCTAAAAATAGGACTGTATATGAATTAGTAAATGATAATTAGTTGTGCTTTGACTTGACTTTACAAAAAGGGAGTATAAGTGAAACCCTCGTTTAGGCCGTTAGGTGACATGGTCTTCAATCTATAGATCCATTTGGCTTCAGCTTGTAAAAGTTTCAGGTCAAGATTTCCTCTTCTCGGACCTAGATTAATCTTCTGGATACCCCAGAAGGTCAGACCTTTTAAATTTCCTCCATGGATGGCATTAATATGGCGGGCTATACTTGTGTCGGTTTTGGTACGTACATTGCTCAGGTGTGAGCCTATACGATTTTTGAACTGTTGTATGGTCTTTCCTATATAAAGGAGACCGCAGGGGCATTTGGCTGCATAAACTAAGCCTTGCGTTTGACAATTAATGAATTCTTTGATTTTATATTCTTGATTGTCAATGGGATTGATGAAAGATTTCATTTTTGGTAGAAACTTGCAATATGTGCAGTTTCCGCATGGAAAGGAACCTTGGATGTTGGATTTGAGCCAAGTTGTTGATGAGCATTCTTCGTTGTTTGTAAAGTGGCTGTGCACCAGTTGGTCCTTAAGGTTTTTGCCTCTACGGTATGTGATGGTTGGTTTGTCTGAGATGATGTCCTTCAGGTCAGGGTCCGCCTGAAGGATTGGCCAGTATTGTGACAAGATCTGTCGGATTTCATAATGGGCAACGTCATAGGTACCTATACAACGGATGATCTTGTTTGGATTTTTATTGATGATTCTTCGATTAAGCAATTCATTTCTGTTTGTAGACTTCGCTCTATGGAAGGCTCGATGTAGAACACGTTTTGGATAGCCTCTACTGCGAAATTTGTGATAGAGTACCCCACATTCTTTCAAGAAGTTTTCTTCAGTTGAACAGTTTCTGCGGGCTCTCAAATATTGGCCCACTGGGATCCCTCGCTTCAGTGGTGCTGGGTGGAAACTTTTCCAATTAAGGAAACTGGTGGTAGCTGTTTCTTTCCTATAAATATCTGTGGTAATGTTCCCATTCGTGTCCTTTCCAATGGTTAGGTCGAGAAAATTGATAGCGTCATCATGAATTTCACTTGTGAGCAAAAGGTTAATATTGTTGTTATTAAGAATTTCCACGAAGATCTGAAAGGACGCTACATCTCCATCCCAAAGTATCAGGATGTCATCGATGTAGCGTCCCCAGAAGATGATGTGATCCGTATACTCTTGCATTTCATCAATAAACACAAAGGAGGCCTCCCACCAACCTAAATAGAGGTTGGCGTAAGTGGGTGCACAGCTGGTTCCCATAGCCGTACCATTTTTTTGTAGGTAAAAACGTTTATCGAAAACGAAAAAATTGTGTGTCAGTAAGAATTGAAGTAACTTCACAACAAATTGATTGTGAGGGATGAAGGAGTTGCCTTTAGTAGAAAGGAAGTATTGTACAGCCTTGATCCCAAATTCATGTTTAATGCTAGTATACAGGGCCTCCACATCGAGGCTCGCAAGTTTCACATTTTGGCTGACTGTGATATCTTGTAACTTAGTCACTGTGGACGTTGTATCCTTGAGAAAGGAAGGGAGAGTTTCCACGAATGGAAACAAGATCTGGTCAATGTATTGGCTGATGGCTTCTGTAAGATTCCCATTGCCTGACACTATTGGTCGTCCTGGGATGGGTATTTTTTGCTTGTGTATCTTAGGTAGAGAGTAGAAAGTGGCTATTGTTGGGGTGGCATTATATAATACTTTGAATTCTGCATCTGTAATTAATTGATTAGTTTTGGCCTCCAGAAGTATATCACGAAGTTGGAGTTGATAGTTCTTTGAAGGATCTTGCTTCAGAATTTCATATGTGTTGGTATCGTTTAGTAGTCTCAGGCACATTAGTTTGTACTCGGAGGTGTCCATGATCACGAGGTTTCCTCCTTTGTCGGAGGGTTTAATCACAATATCTTGATTTTGTGTTAAGTTCTTTAAAGCTAAATTCTCCTTGTGTGTCAGGTTCTGGTTGAATCTTGAAATCTTTTTGTTTACTCTTTCAATATCGTTGCAGACCAGATTTACGAACTTATCAATATTGTGAAGTGTGACTAAAGGAGGGGTGAACAGTGATTTGGGTCTCATGGTTGATGCGGGGGCAGAGAAAAGGCTTATTCCAGTCTGATTTTCTGATTCTAATGCCGTTAATGCTTCAAGGGCCTCTCTCTCACGTGCAGAGAGGGTACCTGGGTTTTGTTGTTTATTTTTGAAAAATTTATGCAATGCCAACTTCCTAGCGAAAAGGTGAACATCCTTAATCCAGGTGAACTTATCAAAATATAGGAGCATACTGTTGTGACCCGGGGGTCATCTTCTTCTAAAAAGTATTTATACACCCTTTAGCTCCACCCCCTTCCATAATGCCACCTTTGATAAAGCCAACGCGGTTGGCGAAACTAGTCAGGTCTATACGGCATGATCTTTTAATATAGTTAGCGTTCTATTGAATTGTACTATTCTGACTCATGAATGTTGAACAGCCGATCTAGCGGCAAAATATAAAAACAGTGTAGCCGATCCTATTGAGTGGCGCGGGTAGACACCACAACTACGGGCCGTGCCCGTTGGCACCCCAAGAGGTGTACCCCCGCCACCATATTATTCTATGTTCAGTCTTAGCGGCTAAACCAATATTAGGCATGCAATGCCACTTTGAGCCGCGGCTAACATAGCCATCTGTTACAATGTGCCAGTGAACCCTGACAAGCTTTAAACTAGCTGTCAGTGGACACCTAGCTCCATCTAATGTGTTATTTTGCTAGTGTCTTCCGCACACTACAGATCACAGCGTGCTCTGTATCCAGTTGAGACGGTGTAACATATTTGGGCGAGTATCGCCAGTTACAACCGCTAACTGACACAGCGCCCTTTTTGCTACAGTGTGCCAGCGCAGCCAGACAAACATTAACCAAATACTGTCAGAACACAGAACTCAGTATATTTGATCACAAGTACCTCCTGTTCCTAGCAGGTCATGAAATGTGATATTAATTAATACCAAGCAGACTACCTCTCTGTGGTTCTGAGCCTTTAAACCAAATATACACTTATAACTATTATCGGACTGGCCGGCGGTCCGATGATAGCCTTGTGAAGCACTTGAACCAAGCTGCTACTGTACATGCACACTGCCGCCTGCTTTTGTGGTCGAATCACGGGGTGGAGGAGAATAAAATAAATTACATATTAAGCATACTCTTCAGTCTATACATGACAAACTGTCTCCCCACTATCAGTGAATCACCCTAGCTACACTGTACTCTCAGAATAAAACTAGTAAACAAATTCTTGAACGCTACTATTTTTAATATATAGCACTGTATATATGTATCACGAGTTTGGTTTCTACTACTAATTAAATTCAATAAAAGTTACGTTTTAATCCTATAGGAAAAATGGTAATTGTTGCCTAGGCAACAACATGTAACACATATTTCATTACCTCCTAATAGGACAGGGATCAACAATCCTTATCCTGAATTTCATTTCTAGCACATAGCCAAAAAATCGCCCATTGACTTACATTGGAGTGCAGAAAAGGTCATTATTTTCTCGGTCCCTTTAAGAGGTAGGAGTTAAACAAGTTTAGGTCTGCGGTGCCCAGGGGGGACCCCATCCAGCCCACACTGAGTTTCATTCCTACCACCTTAGGAAAAAAAGTCATTATTTTGAGGCTTAGAAGACATTTCTGCAATTCCCATAGAAAATCAATGGCGTCTCTATTCAATTGTGTGGAGCGCATATCAGGTGGATTTTCTCTGCCGGTTTAAGAGATACACGTGAAACTAAAGCCGATCCTGGGTGCCTAGGGTGCCTGTCATCCAATCCGCACTGAATTTCATTTCTAGCACATAGCCAAAAAATCGCCCCATTGACTTACATTGGAGTGCAGAAAAGGTCATTTTTTCTCGGTCCCTTTAAGAGGTAGGAGTTAAACAAGCTTAGGTCTGCGGTGCCCAGGGGGGACCCCATCCAGCCCACACTGAGTTTCATTCCTACCACCTTAGGAAAAAAAGTCATTATTTTGAGGCTTAGAAGACATTTCTGCAATTCCCATAGAAAATCAATGGCGTCTCTATTCAATTGTGTGGAGCGCATATCAGGTGGATTTTCTCTGCCGGCTTAAGAGATACACGTGAAACTAAAGCCGATCCTGGGTGCCTAGGGTGCCTGTCATCCAATCCGCACTGAATTTCATTTCTAGCACATAGACAAAAAATCGCCCCATTGACTTACATTGGAGTGCAGAAAAGGTCATTTTTTCTCGGTCCCTTTAAGAGGTAGGAGTTAAACAAGCTTAGGTCTGCGGTGCCCAGGGGGGACCCCATCCAGCCCACACTGAGTTTCATTCCTACCACCTTAGGAAAAAAAAGTCATTATTTTGAGGCTTAGAAGTCATTTCTGCAATTCCCATAGAAAATCAATGGCGTCTCTATTCAATTGTGTGGAGCGCATATCAGGTGGATTTTCTCTGCCGGCTTAAGAGATACACGTGAAACTAAAGCCGATCCTGGGTGCCTAGGGTGCCTGTCATCCAATCCGCACTGAATTTCATTTCTAGCACATAGCCAAAAAATCGCCCCATTGACTTACATTGGAGTGCAGAAAAGGTCATTTTTTCTCGGTCCCTTTAAGAGGTAGGAGTTAAACAAGCTTAGGTCTGCGGTGCCCAGGGGGGACCCCATCCAGCCCGCACTGAGTTTCATTCCTACCACCTTAGGAAAAAAAGTCATTATTTTGAGGCTTAGAAGACATTTCTGCAATTCCCATAGAAAATCAATGGCGTCTCTATTCAATTGTGTGGAGCGCATATCAGGTGGATTTTCTCTGCCGGTTTAAGAGATACACGTGAAACTAAAGCCGATCCTGGGTGCCTAGGGTGCCTGTCATCCAATCCGCACTGAATTTCATTTCTAGCACATAGCCAAAAAATCGCCCCATTGACTTACATTGGAGTGCAGAAAAGGTCATTTTTTCTCGGTCCCTTTAAGAGGTAGGAGTTAAACAAGCTTAGGTCTGCGGTGCCCAGGGGGGACCCCATCCAGCCCACACTGAGTTTCATTCCTACCACCTTAGGAAAAAAAGTCATTATTTTGAGGCTTAGAAGTCATTTCTGCAATTCCCATAGAAAATCAATGGCGTCTAATGACCTTTTCTGCACTCCAATGTAAGTCAATGGGGCGATTTTTTGGCTATGTGCTAGAAATGAAATTCAGTGCGGATTGGATGACAGGCACCCTAGGCACCCAGGATCGGCTTTAGTTTCACGTGTATCTCTTAAGGCGGCAGAGAAAATCCACCTGATATGCGCTCCACACAATTGAATAGAGACGCCATTGATTTTCTATGGGAATTGCAGAAATGACTTCTAAGCCTCAAAATAATGACTTTTTTTCCTAAGGTGGTAGGAATGAAACTCAGTGTGGGCTTGATGGGGTCCCCCCTGGGCACCGCAGACCTAAGCTTGTTTAACTCCTACCTCTTAAAGGGACCGAGAAAAAATGACCTTTTCTGCACTCCAATGTAAGTCAATGGGGCGATTTTTTGGCTATGTGCTAGAAATGAAATTCAGTGCGGATTGGATGACAGGCACCCTAGGCACCCAGGATCGGCTTTAGTTTCACGTGTATCTCTTAAGCCGGCAGAGAAAACCCACCTGATATGCGCTCCACACAATTGAATTAGAGACGCCAGTTGATTTTCTATGGGAATTGCAGAAATGACTTCTAAGCCTCAAAATAATGACTTTTTTTCCTAAGGTGGTAGGAATGAAACTCAGTGCGGGCTGGATGGGGTCCCCCCTGGGCACCGCAGACCTAAGCTTGTTTAACTCCTACCTCTTAAAGGGACCGAGAAAAAATGACCTTTTCTGCACTCCAATGTAAGTCAATGGGGCGATTTTTTGGCTATGTGCTAGAAATGAAATTCAGTGCGGATTGGATGACAGGCACCCTAGGCACCCAGGATCGGCTTTAGTTTCACGTGTATCTCTTAAGCCGGCAGAGAAAACCCACCTGATATGCGCTCCACACAATTGAATTAGAGACGCCGTTGATTTTCTATGGGAATTGCAGAAATGACTTCTAAGCCTCAAAATAATGACTTTTTTTCCTAAGGTGGTAGGAATGAAACTCAGTGCGGGCTGGATGGGGTCCCCCCTGGGCACCGCAGACCTAAGCTTGTTTAACTCCTACCTCTTAAAGGGACCGAGAAAAAATGACCTTTTCTGCACTCCAATGTAAGTCAATGGGGCGATTTTTTGGCTATGTGCTAGAAATGAAATTCAGTGCGGATTGGATGACAGGCACCCTAGGCACCCAGGATCGGCTTTAGTTTCACGTGTATCTCTTAAGCCGGCAGAGAAAACCCACCTGATATGCGCTCCACACAATTGAATAGAGACGCCGTTGATTTTCTATGGGAATTGCAGAAATGACTTCTAAGCCTCAAAATAATGACTTTTTTTCCTAAGGTGGTAGGAATGAAACTCAGTGCGGGCTGGATGGGGTCCCCCCTGGGCACCGCAGACCTAAGCTTGTTTAACTCCTACCTCTTAAAGGGACCGAGAAAAAATGACCTTTTCTGCACTCCAATGTAAGTCAATGGGGCGATTTTTTGGCTATGTGCTAGAAATGAAATTCAGTGCGGATTGGATGACAGGCACCCTAGGCACCCAGGATCGGCTTTAGTTTCACGTGTATCTCTTAAGCCGGCAGAGAAAATCCACCTGATATGCGCTCCACACAATTGAATAGAGACGCCATTGATTTTCTATGGGAATTGCAGAAATGACTTCTAAGCCTCAAAATAATGACTTTTTTTCCTAAGGTGGTAGGAATGAAACTCAGTGCGGGCTGGATGGGGTCCCCCCTGGGCACCGCAGACCTAAGCTTGTTTAACTCCTACCTCTTAAAGGGACCGAGAAAAAAATGACCTTTTCTGCACTCCAATGTAAGTCAATGGGGCGATTTTTTGGCTATGTGCTAGAAATGAAATTCAGTGCGGATTGGATGACAGGCACCCTAGGCACCCAGGATCGGCTTTAGTTTCACGTGTATCTCTTAAGCCGGCAGAGAAAACCCACCTGATATGCGCTCCACACAATTGAATTAGAGACGCCGTTGATTTTCTATGGGAATTGCAGAAATGACTTCTAAGCCTCAAAATAATGACTTTTTTTCCTAAGGTGGTAGGAATGAAACTCAGTGCGGGCTGGATGGGGTCCCCCCTGGGCACCGCAGACCTAAGCTTGTTTAACTCCTACCTCTTAAAGGGACCGAGAAAAAATGACCTTTTCTGCACTCCAATGTAAGTCAATGGGGCGATTTTTTGGCTATGTGCTAGAAATGAAATTCAGTGCGGATTGGATGACAGGCACCCTAGGCACCCAGGATCGGCTTTAGTTTCACGTGTATCTCTTAAGCCGGCAGAGAAAACCCACCTGATATGCGCTCCACACAATTGAATAGAGACGCCAGTTGATTTTCTATGGGAATTGCAGAAATGACTTCTAAGCCTCAAAATAATGACTTTTTTTCCTAAGGTGGTAGGAATGAAACTCAGTGCGGGCTGGATGGGGTCCCCCCTGGGCACCGCAGACCTAAGCTTGTTTAACTCCTACCTCTTAAAGGGACCGAGAAAAAATGACCTTTTCTGCACTCCAATGTAAGTCAATGGGGCGATTTTTTGGCTATGTGCTAGAAATGAAATTCAGTGCGGATTGGATGACAGGCACCCTAGGCACCCAGGATCGGCTTTAGTTTCACGTGTATCTCTTAAGCCGGCAGAGAAAATCCCACCTGATATGCGCTCCACACAATTGAATAGAGACGCCAGTTGATTTTCTATGGGAATTGCAGAAATGACTTCTAAGCCTCAAAATAATGACTTTTTTTCCTAAGGTGGTAGGAATGAAACTCAGTGTGGGCTGGATGGGGTCCCCCCTGGGCACCGCAGACCTAAGCTTGTTTAACTCCTACCTCTTAAAGGGACCGAGAAAAAATGACCTTTTCTGCACTCCAATGTAAGTCAATGGGGCGATTTTTTGGCTATGTGCTAGAAATGAAATTCAGTGCGGATTGGATGACAGGCACCCTAGGCACCCAGGATCGGCTTTAGTTTCACGTGTATCTCTTAAGCCGGCAGAGAAAACCCACCTGATATGCGCTCCACACAATTGAATAGAGACGCCGTTGATTTTCTATGGGAATTGCAGAAATGACTTCTAAGCCTCAAAATAATGACTTTTTTTCCTAAGGTGGTAGGAATGAAACTCAGTGCGGGCTGGATGGGGTCCCCCCTGGGCACCGCAGACCTAAGCTTGTTTAACTCCTACCTCTTAAAGGGACCGAGAAAAAATGACCTTTTCTGCACTCCAATGTAAGTCAATGGGGCGATTTTTTGGCTATGTGCTAGAAATGAAATTCAGTGCGGATTGGATGACAGGCACCCTAGGCACCCAGGATCGGCTTTAGTTTCACGTGTATCTCTTAAGCCGGCAGAGAAAATCCACCTGATATGCGCTCCACACAATTGAATAGAGACGCCATTGATTTTCTATGGGAATTGCAGAAATGACTTCTAAGCCTCAAAATAATGACTTTTTTTCCTAAGGTGGTAGGAATGAAACTCAGTGTGGGCTGGATGGGGTCCCCCCTGGGCACCGCAGACCTAAGCTTGTTTAACTCCTACCTCTTAAAGGGACCGAGAAAAAATGACCTTTTCTGCACTCCAATGTAAGTCAATGGGGCGATTTTTTGGCTATGTGCTAGAAATGAAATTCAGTGCGGATTGGATGACAGGCACCCTAGGCACCCAGGATCGGCTTTAGTTTCACGTGTATCTCTTAAGCCGGCAGAGAAAACCCACCTGATATGCGCTCCACACAATTGAATTAGAGACGCCGTTGATTTTCTATGGGAATTGCAGAAATGACTTCTAAGCCTCAAAATAATGACTTTTTTTCCTAAGGTGGTAGGAATGAAACTCAGTGCGGGCTGGATGGGGTCCCCCCTGGGCACCGCAGACCTAAGCTTGTTTAACTCCTACCTCTTAAAGGGACCGAGAAAAAATGACCTTTTCTGCACTCCAATGTAAGTCAATGGGGCGATTTTTTGGCTATGTGCTAGAAATGAAATTCAGTGCGGATTGGATGACAGGCACCCTAGGCACCCAGGATCGGCTTTAGTTTCACGTGTATCTCTTAAGCCGGCAGAGAAAATCCCACCTGATATGCGCTCCACACAATTGAATAGAGACGCCATTGATTTTCTATGGGAATTGCAGAAATGACTTCTAAGCCTCAAAATAATGACTTTTTTTCCTAAGGTGGTAGGAATGAAACTCAGTGCTGGGCTGGATGGGGTCCCCCCTGGGCACCGCAGACCTAAGCTTGTTTAACTCCTACCTCTTAAAGGGACCGAGAAAAAATGACCTTTTCTGCACTCCAATGTAAGTCAATGGGGCGATTTTTTGGCTATGTGCTAGAAATGAAATTCAGTGCGGATTGGATGACAGGCACCCTAGGCACCCAGGATCAGCTTTAGTTTCACGTGTATCTCTTAAGCCGGCAGAGAAAACCCACCTGATATGCGCTCCACACAATTGAATTAGAGACGCCGTTGATTTTCTATGGGATTGCAGAAATGACTTCTAAGCCTCAAAATAATGACTTTTTTTTCCTAAGGTGGTAGGAATGAAACTCAGTGTGGGCTGGATGGGGTCCCCCCTGGGCACCGCAGACCTAAGCTTGTTTAACTCCTACCTCTTAAAGGGACCGAGAAAAAATGACCTTTTCTGCACTCCAATGTAAGTCAATGGGGCGATTTTTTGGCTATGTGCTAGAAATGAAATGCAGTGCGGATTGGATGACAGGCACCCTAGGCACCCAGGATCGGCTTTAGTTTCACGTGTATCTCTTAAGCCGGCAGAGAAAACCCACCTGATATGCGCTCCACACAATTGAATAGAGACGCCGTTGATTTTCTATGGGAATTGCAGAAATGACTTCTAAGCCTCAAAATAATGACTTTTTTTCCTAAGGTGGTAGGAATGAAACTCAGTGCGGGCTGGATGGGGTCCCCCCTTGGGCACCGCAGACCTAAGCTTGTTTAACTCCTACCTCTTAAAGGGACCGAGAAAAAATGACCTTTTCTGCACTCCAATGTAAGTCAATGGGGCGATTTTTTGGCTATGTGCTAGAAATGAAATTCAGTGCGGATTGGATGACAGGCACCCTAGGCACCCAGGATCGGCTTTAGTTTCACGTGTATCTCTTAAGCCGGCAGAGAAAACCCACCTGATATGCGCTCCACACAATTGAATAGAGACGCCAGTTGATTTTCTATGGGAATTGCAGAAATGACTTCTAAGCCTCAAAATAATGACTTTTTTTCCTAAGGTGGTAGGAATGAAACTCAGTGCTGGGCTGGATGGGGTCCCCCCTGGGCACCGCAGACCTAAGCTTGTTTAACTCCTACCTCTTAAAGGGACCGAGAAAAATGACCTTTTCTGCACTCCAATGTAAGTCAATGGGGCGATTTTTTGGCTATGTGCTAGAAATGAAATTCAGTGCGGATTGGATGACAGGCACCCTAGGCACCCAGGATCGGCTTTAGTTTCACGTGTATCTCTTAAGCCGGCAGAGAAAACCCACCTGATATGCGCTCCACACAATTGAATTAGAGACGCCGTTGATTTTCTATGGGAATTGCAGAAATGACTTCTAAGCCTCAAAATAATGACTTTTTTTCCTAAGGTGGTAGGAATGAAACTCAGTGCGGGCTGGATGGGGTCCCCCCTGGGCACCGCAGACCTAAGCTTGTTTAACTCCTACCTCTTAAAGGGACCGAGAAAAAATGACCTTTTCTGCACTCCAATGTAAGTCAATGGGGCGATTTTTTGGCTATGTGCTAGAAATGAAATTCAGTGCGGATTGGATGACAGGCACCCTAGGCACCCAGGATCGGCTTTAGTTTCACGTGTATCTCTTAAGCCGGCAGAGAAAACCCACCTGATATGCGCTCCACACAATTGAATAGAGACGCCGTTGATTTTCTATGGGAATTGCAGAAATGACTTCTAAGCCTCAAAATAATGACTTTTTTTCCTAAGGTGGTAGGAATGAAACTCAGTGCGGGCTGGATGGGGTCCCCCCTGGGCACCGCAGACCTAAGCTTGTTTAACTCCTACCTCTTAAAGGGACCGAGAAAAAATGACCTTTTCTGCACTCCAATGTAAGTCAATGGGGCGATTTTTTGGCTATGTGCTAGAAATGAAATTCAGTGCGGATTGGATGACAGGCACCCTAGGCACCCAGGATCGGCTTTAGTTTCACGTGTATCTCTTAAGCCGGCAGAGAAAACCCACCTGATATGCGCTCCACACAATTGAATAGAGACGCCGTTGATTTTCTATGGGAATTGCAGAAATGACTTCTAAGCCTCAAAATAATGACTTTTTTTCCTAAGGTGGTAGGAATGAAACTCAGTGCGGGCTGGATGGGGTCCCCCCTGGGCACCGCAGACCTAAGCTTGTTTAACTCCTACCTCTTAAAGGGACCGAGAAAAAATGACCTTTTCTGCACTCCAATGTAAGTCAATGGGGCGATTTTTTGGCTATGTGCTAGAAATGAAATTCAGTGCGGATTGGATGACAGGCACCCTAGGCACCCAGGATCGGCTTTAGTTTCACGTGTATCTCTTAAGCCGGCAGAGAAAACCCACCTGATATGCGCTCCACACAATTGAATAGAGACGCCGTTGATTTTCTATGGGAATTGCAGAAATGACTTCTAAGCCTCAAAATAATGACTTTTTTTCCTAAGGTGGTAGGAATGAAACTCAGTGCGGGCTGGATGGGGTCCCCCCTGGGCACCGCAGACCTAAGCTTGTTTAACTCCTACCTCTTAAAGGGACCGAGAAAAAATGACCTTTTCTGCACTCCAATGTAAGTCAATGGGGCGATTTTTTGGCTATGTGCTAGAAATGAAATTCAGTGCGGATTGGATGACAGGCACCCTAGGCACCCAGGATCGGCTTTAGTTTCACGTGTATCTCTTAAGCCGGCAGAGAAAACCCACCTGATATGCGCTCCACACAATTGAATAGAGACGCCGTTGATTTTCTATGGGAATTGCAGAAATGACTTCTAAGCCTCAAAATAATGACTTTTTTTCCTAAGGTGGTAGGAATGAAACTCAGTGCGGGCTGGATGGGGTCCCCCCTGGGCACCGCAGACCTAAGCTTGTTTAACTCCTACCTCTTAAAGGGACCGAGAAAAAATGACCTTTTCTGCACTCCAATGTAAGTCAATGGGGCGATTTTTTGGCTATGTGCTAGAAATGAAATTCAGTGCGGATTGGATGACAGGCACCCTAGGCACCCAGGATCGGCTTTAGTTTCACGTGTATCTCTTAAGCCGGCAGAGAAAACCCACCTGATATGCGCTCCACACAATTGAATAGAGACGCCGTTGATTTTCTATGGGAATTGCAGAAATGACTTCTAAGCCTCAAAATAATGACTTTTTTTCCTAAGGTGGTAGGAATGAAACTCAGTGCGGGCTGGATGGGGTCCCCCCTGGGCACCGCAGACCTAAGCTTGTTTAACTCCTACCTCTTAAAGGGACCGAGAAAAAATGACCTTTTCTGCACTCCAATGTAAGTCAATGGGGCGATTTTTTGGCTATGTGCTAGAAATGAAATTCAGTGCGGATTGGATGACAGGCACCCTAGGCACCCAGGATCGGCTTTAGTTTCACGTGTATCTCTTAAGCCGGCAGAGAAAACCCACCTGATATGCGCTCCACACAATTGAATAGAGACGCCGTTGATTTTCTATGGGAATTGCAGAAATGACTTCTAAGCCTCAAAATAATGACTTTTTTTCCTAAGGTGGTAGGAATGAAACTCAGTGCGGGCTGGATGGGGTCCCCCCTGGGCACCGCAGACCTAAGCTTGTTTAACTCCTACCTCTTAAAGGGACCGAGAAAAAATGACCTTTTCTGCACTCCAATGTAAGTCAATGGGGCGATTTTTTGGCTATGTGCTAGAAATGAAATTCAGTGCGGATTGGATGACAGGCACCCTAGGCACCCAGGATCGGCTTTAGTTTCACGTGTATCTCTTAAGCCGGCAGAGAAAACCCACCTGATATGCGCTCCACACAATTGAATAGAGACGCCGTTGATTTTCTATGGGAATTGCAGAAATGACTTCTAAGCCTCAAAATAATGACTTTTTTTCCTAAGGTGGTAGGAATGAAACTCAGTGCGGGCTGGATGGGGTCCCCCCTGGGCACCGCAGACCTAAGCTTGTTTAACTCCTACCTCTTAAAGGGACCGAGAAAAAATGACCTTTTCTGCACTCCAATGTAAGTCAATGGGGCGATTTTTTGGCTATGTGCTAGAAATGAAATTCAGTGCGGATTGGATGACAGGCACCCTAGGCACCCAGGATCGGCTTTAGTTTCACGTGTATCTCTTAAGCCGGCAGAGAAAACCCACCTGATATGCGCTCCACACAATTGAATAGAGACGCCGTTGATTTTCTATGGGAATTGCAGAAATGACTTCTAAGCCTCAAAATAATGACTTTTTTTCCTAAGGTGGTAGGAATGAAACTCAGTGCGGGCTGGATGGGGTCCCCCCTGGGCACCGCAGACCTAAGCTTGTTTAACTCCTACCTCTTAAAGGGACCGAGAAAAAATGACCTTTTCTGCACTCCAATGTAAGTCAATGGGGCGATTTTTTGGCTATGTGCTAGAAATGAAATTCAGTGCGGATTGGATGACAGGCACCCTAGGCACCCAGGATCGGCTTTAGTTTCACGTGTATCTCTTAAGCCGGCAGAGAAAACCCACCTGATATGCGCTCCACACAATTGAATAGAGACGCCGTTGATTTTCTATGGGAATTGCAGAAATGACTTCTAAGCCTCAAAATAATGACTTTTTTTCCTAAGGTGGTAGGAATGAAACTCAGTGCGGGCTGGATGGGGTCCCCCCTGGGCACCGCAGACCTAAGCTTGTTTAACTCCTACCTCTTAAAGGGACCGAGAAAAAATGACCTTTTCTGCACTCCAATGTAAGTCAATGGGGCGATTTTTTGGCTATGTGCTAGAAATGAAATTCAGTGCGGATTGGATGACAGGCACCCTAGGCACCCAGGATCGGCTTTAGTTTCACGTGTATCTCTTAAGCCGGCAGAGAAAACCCACCTGATATGCGCTCCACACAATTGAATAGAGACGCCGTTGATTTTCTATGGGAATTGCAGAAATGACTTCTAAGCCTCAAAATAATGACTTTTTTTCCTAAGGTGGTAGGAATGAAACTCAGTGCGGGCTGGATGGGGTCCCCCCTGGGCACCGCAGACCTAAGCTTGTTTAACTCCTACCTCTTAAAGGGACCGAGAAAAAATGACCTTTTCTGCACTCCAATGTAAGTCAATGGGGCGATTTTTTGGCTATGTGCTAGAAATGAAATTCAGTGCGGATTGGATGACAGGCACCCTAGGCACCCAGGATCGGCTTTAGTTTCACGTGTATCTCTTAAGCCGGCAGAGAAAACCCACCTGATATGCGCTCCACACAATTGAATAGAGACGCCGTTGATTTTCTATGGGAATTGCAGAAATGACTTCTAAGCCTCAAAATAATGACTTTTTTTCCTAAGGTGGTAGGAATGAAACTCAGTGCGGGCTGGATGGGGTCCCCCCTGGGCACCGCAGACCTAAGCTTGTTTAACTCCTACCTCTTAAAGGGACCGAGAAAAAATGACCTTTTCTGCACTCCAATGTAAGTCAATGGGGCGATTTTTTGGCTATGTGCTAGAAATGAAATTCAGTGCGGATTGGATGACAGGCACCCTAGGCACCCAGGATCGGCTTTAGTTTCACGTGTATCTCTTAAGCCGGCAGAGAAAACCCACCTGATATGCGCTCCACACAATTGAATAGAGACGCCGTTGATTTTCTATGGGAATTGCAGAAATGACTTCTAAGCCTCAAAATAATGACTTTTTTTCCTAAGGTGGTAGGAATGAAACTCAGTGCGGGCTGGATGGGGTCCCCCCTGGGCACCGCAGACCTAAGCTTGTTTAACTCCTACCTCTTAAAGGGACCGAGAAAAAATGACCTTTTCTGCACTCCAATGTAAGTCAATGGGGCGATTTTTTGGCTATGTGCTAGAAATGAAATTCAGTGCGGATTGGATGACAGGCACCCTAGGCACCCAGGATCGGCTTTAGTTTCACGTGTATCTCTTAAGCCGGCAGAGAAAACCCACCTGATATGCGCTCCACACAATTGAATAGAGACGCCGTTGATTTTCTATGGGAATTGCAGAAATGACTTCTAAGCCTCAAAATAATGACTTTTTTTCCTAAGGTGGTAGGAATGAAACTCAGTGCGGGCTGGATGGGGTCCCCCCTGGGCACCGCAGACCTAAGCTTGTTTAACTCCTACCTCTTAAAGGGACCGAGAAAAAATGACCTTTTCTGCACTCCAATGTAAGTCAATGGGGCGATTTTTTGGCTATGTGCTAGAAATGAAATTCAGTGCGGATTGGATGACAGGCACCCTAGGCACCCAGGATCGGCTTTAGTTTCACGTGTATCTCTTAAGCCGGCAGAGAAAACCCACCTGATATGCGCTCCACACAATTGAATAGAGACGCCGTTGATTTTCTATGGGAATTGCAGAAATGACTTCTAAGCCTCAAAATAATGACTTTTTTTCCTAAGGTGGTAGGAATGAAACTCAGTGCGGGCTGGATGGGGTCCCCCCTGGGCACCGCAGACCTAAGCTTGTTTAACTCCTACCTCTTAAAGGGACCGAGAAAAAATGACCTTTTCTGCACTCCAATGTAAGTCAATGGGGCGATTTTTTGGCTATGTGCTAGAAATGAAATTCAGTGCGGATTGGATGACAGGCACCCTAGGCACCCAGGATCGGCTTTAGTTTCACGTGTATCTCTTAAGCCGGCAGAGAAAACCCACCTGATATGCGCTCCACACAATTGAATAGAGACGCCGTTGATTTTCTATGGGAATTGCAGAAATGACTTCTAAGCCTCAAAATAATGACTTTTTTTCCTAAGGTGGTAGGAATGAAACTCAGTGCGGGCTGGATGGGGTCCCCCCTGGGCACCGCAGACCTAAGCTTGTTTAACTCCTACCTCTTAAAGGGACCGAGAAAAAATGACCTTTTCTGCACTCCAATGTAAGTCAATGGGGCGATTTTTTGGCTATGTGCTAGAAATGAAATTCAGTGCGGATTGGATGACAGGCACCCTAGGCACCCAGGATCGGCTTTAGTTTCACGTGTATCTCTTAAGCCGGCAGAGAAAACCCACCTGATATGCGCTCCACACAATTGAATAGAGACGCCGTTGATTTTCTATGGGAATTGCAGAAATGACTTCTAAGCCTCAAAATAATGACTTTTTTTCCTAAGGTGGTAGGAATGAAACTCAGTGCGGGCTGGATGGGGTCCCCCCTGGGCACCGCAGACCTAAGCTTGTTTAACTCCTACCTCTTAAAGGGACCGAGAAAAAATGACCTTTTCTGCACTCCAATGTAAGTCAATGGGGCGATTTTTTGGCTATGTGCTAGAAATGAAATTCAGTGCGGATTGGATGACAGGCACCCTAGGCACCCAGGATCGGCTTTAGTTTCACGTGTATCTCTTAAGCCGGCAGAGAAAACCCACCTGATATGCGCTCCACACAATTGAATAGAGACGCCGTTGATTTTCTATGGGAATTGCAGAAATGACTTCTAAGCCTCAAAATAATGACTTTTTTTCCTAAGGTGGTAGGAATGAAACTCAGTGCGGGCTGGATGGGGTCCCCCCTGGGCACCGCAGACCTAAGCTTGTTTAACTCCTACCTCTTAAAGGGACCGAGAAAAAATGACCTTTTCTGCACTCCAATGTAAGTCAATGGGGCGATTTTTTGGCTATGTGCTAGAAATGAAATTCAGTGCGGATTGGATGACAGGCACCCTAGGCACCCAGGATCGGCTTTAGTTTCACGTGTATCTCTTAAGCCGGCAGAGAAAACCCACCTGATATGCGCTCCACACAATTGAATAGAGACGCCGTTGATTTTCTATGGGAATTGCAGAAATGACTTCTAAGCCTCAAAATAATGACTTTTTTTCCTAAGGTGGTAGGAATGAAACTCAGTGCGGGCTGGATGGGGTCCCCCCTGGGCACCGCAGACCTAAGCTTGTTTAACTCCTACCTCTTAAAGGGACCGAGAAAAAATGACCTTTTCTGCACTCCAATGTAAGTCAATGGGGCGATTTTTTGGCTATGTGCTAGAAATGAAATTCAGTGCGGATTGGATGACAGGCACCCTAGGCACCCAGGATCGGCTTTAGTTTCACGTGTATCTCTTAAGCCGGCAGAGAAAACCCACCTGATATGCGCTCCACACAATTGAATAGAGACGCCGTTGATTTTCTATGGGAATTGCAGAAATGACTTCTAAGCCTCAAAATAATGACTTTTTTTCCTAAGGTGGTAGGAATGAAACTCAGTGCGGGCTGGATGGGGTCCCCCCTGGGCACCGCAGACCTAAGCTTGTTTAACTCCTACCTCTTAAAGGGACCGAGAAAAAATGACCTTTTCTGCACTCCAATGTAAGTCAATGGGGCGATTTTTTGGCTATGTGCTAGAAATGAAATTCAGTGCGGATTGGATGACAGGCACCCTAGGCACCCAGGATCGGCTTTAGTTTCACGTGTATCTCTTAAGCCGGCAGAGAAAACCCACCTGATATGCGCTCCACACAATTGAATAGAGACGCCGTTGATTTTCTATGGGAATTGCAGAAATGACTTCTAAGCCTCAAAATAATGACTTTTTTTCCTAAGGTGGTAGGAATGAAACTCAGTGCGGGCTGGATGGGGTCCCCCCTGGGCACCGCAGACCTAAGCTTGTTTAACTCCTACCTCTTAAAGGGACCGAGAAAAAATGACCTTTTCTGCACTCCAATGTAAGTCAATGGGGCGATTTTTTGGCTATGTGCTAGAAATGAAATTCAGTGCGGATTGGATGACAGGCACCCTAGGCACCCAGGATCGGCTTTAGTTTCACGTGTATCTCTTAAGCCGGCAGAGAAAACCCACCTGATATGCGCTCCACACAATTGAATAGAGACGCCGTTGATTTTCTATGGGAATTGCAGAAATGACTTCTAAGCCTCAAAATAATGACTTTTTTTCCTAAGGTGGTAGGAATGAAACTCAGTGCGGGCTGGATGGGGTCCCCCCTGGGCACCGCAGACCTAAGCTTGTTTAACTCCTACCTCTTAAAGGGACCGAGAAAAAATGACCTTTTCTGCACTCCAATGTAAGTCAATGGGGCGATTTTTTGGCTATGTGCTAGAAATGAAATTCAGTGCGGATTGGATGACAGGCACCCTAGGCACCCAGGATCGGCTTTAGTTTCACGTGTATCTCTTAAGCCGGCAGAGAAAACCCACCTGATATGCGCTCCACACAATTGAATAGAGACGCCGTTGATTTTCTATGGGAATTGCAGAAATGACTTCTAAGCCTCAAAATAATGACTTTTTTTCCTAAGGTGGTAGGAATGAAACTCAGTGCGGGCTGGATGGGGTCCCCCCTGGGCACCGCAGACCTAAGCTTGTTTAACTCCTACCTCTTAAAGGGACCGAGAAAAAATGACCTTTTCTGCACTCCAATGTAAGTCAATGGGGCGATTTTTTGGCTATGTGCTAGAAATGAAATTCAGTGCGGATTGGATGACAGGCACCCTAGGCACCCAGGATCGGCTTTAGTTTCACGTGTATCTCTTAAGCCGGCAGAGAAAACCCACCTGATATGCGCTCCACACAATTGAATAGAGACGCCGTTGATTTTCTATGGGAATTGCAGAAATGACTTCTAAGCCTCAAAATAATGACTTTTTTTCCTAAGGTGGTAGGAATGAAACTCAGTGCGGGCTGGATGGGGTCCCCCCTGGGCACCGCAGACCTAAGCTTGTTTAACTCCTACCTCTTAAAGGGACCGAGAAAAAATGACCTTTTCTGCACTCCAATGTAAGTCAATGGGGCGATTTTTTGGCTATGTGCTAGAAATGAAATTCAGTGCGGATTGGATGACAGGCACCCTAGGCACCCAGGATCGGCTTTAGTTTCACGTGTATCTCTTAAGCCGGCAGAGAAAACCCACCTGATATGCGCTCCACACAATTGAATAGAGACGCCGTTGATTTTCTATGGGAATTGCAGAAATGACTTCTAAGCCTCAAAATAATGACTTTTTTTCCTAAGGTGGTAGGAATGAAACTCAGTGCGGGCTGGATGGGGTCCCCCCTGGGCACCGCAGACCTAAGCTTGTTTAACTCCTACCTCTTAAAGGGACCGAGAAAAAATGACCTTTTCTGCACTCCAATGTAAGTCAATGGGGCGATTTTTTGGCTATGTGCTAGAAATGAAATTCAGTGCGGATTGGATGACAGGCACCCTAGGCACCCAGGATCGGCTTTAGTTTCACGTGTATCTCTTAAGCCGGCAGAGAAAACCCACCTGATATGCGCTCCACACAATTGAATAGAGACGCCGTTGATTTTCTATGGGAATTGCAGAAATGACTTCTAAGCCTCAAAATAATGACTTTTTTTCCTAAGGTGGTAGGAATGAAACTCAGTGCGGGCTGGATGGGGTCCCCCCTGGGCACCGCAGACCTAAGCTTGTTTAACTCCTACCTCTTAAAGGGACCGAGAAAAAATGACCTTTTCTGCACTCCAATGTAAGTCAATGGGGCGATTTTTTGGCTATGTGCTAGAAATGAAATTCAGTGCGGATTGGATGACAGGCACCCTAGGCACCCAGGATCGGCTTTAGTTTCACGTGTATCTCTTAAGCCGGCAGAGAAAACCCACCTGATATGCGCTCCACACAATTGAATAGAGACGCCGTTGATTTTCTATGGGAATTGCAGAAATGACTTCTAAGCCTCAAAATAATGACTTTTTTTCCTAAGGTGGTAGGAATGAAACTCAGTGCGGGCTGGATGGGGTCCCCCCTGGGCACCGCAGACCTAAGCTTGTTTAACTCCTACCTCTTAAAGGGACCGAGAAAAAATGACCTTTTCTGCACTCCAATGTAAGTCAATGGGGCGATTTTTTGGCTATGTGCTAGAAATGAAATTCAGTGCGGATTGGATGACAGGCACCCTAGGCACCCAGGATCGGCTTTAGTTTCACGTGTATCTCTTAAGCCGGCAGAGAAAACCCACCTGATATGCGCTCCACACAATTGAATAGAGACGCCGTTGATTTTCTATGGGAATTGCAGAAATGACTTCTAAGCCTCAAAATAATGACTTTTTTTCCTAAGGTGGTAGGAATGAAACTCAGTGCGGGCTGGATGGGGTCCCCCCTGGGCACCGCAGACCTAAGCTTGTTTAACTCCTACCTCTTAAAGGGACCGAGAAAAAATGACCTTTTCTGCACTCCAATGTAAGTCAATGGGGCGATTTTTTGGCTATGTGCTAGAAATGAAATTCAGTGCGGATTGGATGACAGGCACCCTAGGCACCCAGGATCGGCTTTAGTTTCACGTGTATCTCTTAAGCCGGCAGAGAAAACCCACCTGATATGCGCTCCACACAATTGAATAGAGACGCCGTTGATTTTCTATGGGAATTGCAGAAATGACTTCTAAGCCTCAAAATAATGACTTTTTTTCCTAAGGTGGTAGGAATGAAACTCAGTGCGGGCTGGATGGGGTCCCCCCTGGGCACCGCAGACCTAAGCTTGTTTAACTCCTACCTCTTAAAGGGACCGAGAAAAAATGACCTTTTCTGCACTCCAATGTAAGTCAATGGGGCGATTTTTTGGCTATGTGCTAGAAATGAAATTCAGTGCGGATTGGATGACAGGCACCCTAGGCACCCAGGATCGGCTTTAGTTTCACGTGTATCTCTTAAGCCGGCAGAGAAAACCCACCTGATATGCGCTCCACACAATTGAATAGAGACGCCGTTGATTTTCTATGGGAATTGCAGAAATGACTTCTAAGCCTCAAAATAATGACTTTTTTTCCTAAGGTGGTAGGAATGAAACTCAGTGCGGGCTGGATGGGGTCCCCCCTGGGCACCGCAGACCTAAGCTTGTTTAACTCCTACCTCTTAAAGGGACCGAGAAAAAATGACCTTTTCTGCACTCCAATGTAAGTCAATGGGGCGATTTTTTGGCTATGTGCTAGAAATGAAATTCAGTGCGGATTGGATGACAGGCACCCTAGGCACCCAGGATCGGCTTTAGTTTCACGTGTATCTCTTAAGCCGGCAGAGAAAACCCACCTGATATGCGCTCCACACAATTGAATAGAGACGCCGTTGATTTTCTATGGGAATTGCAGAAATGACTTCTAAGCCTCAAAATAATGACTTTTTTTCCTAAGGTGGTAGGAATGAAACTCAGTGCGGGCTGGATGGGGTCCCCCCTGGGCACCGCAGACCTAAGCTTGTTTAACTCCTACCTCTTAAAGGGACCGAGAAAAAATGACCTTTTCTGCACTCCAATGTAAGTCAATGGGGCGATTTTTTGGCTATGTGCTAGAAATGAAATTCAGTGCGGATTGGATGACAGGCACCCTAGGCACCCAGGATCGGCTTTAGTTTCACGTGTATCTCTTAAGCCGGCAGAGAAAACCCACCTGATATGCGCTCCACACAATTGAATAGAGACGCCGTTGATTTTCTATGGGAATTGCAGAAATGACTTCTAAGCCTCAAAATAATGACTTTTTTTCCTAAGGTGGTAGGAATGAAACTCAGTGCGGGCTGGATGGGGTCCCCCCTGGGCACCGCAGACCTAAGCTTGTTTAACTCCTACCTCTTAAAGGGACCGAGAAAAAATGACCTTTTCTGCACTCCAATGTAAGTCAATGGGGCGATTTTTTGGCTATGTGCTAGAAATGAAATTCAGTGCGGATTGGATGACAGGCACCCTAGGCACCCAGGATCGGCTTTAGTTTCACGTGTATCTCTTAAGCCGGCAGAGAAAACCCACCTGATATGCGCTCCACACAATTGAATAGAGACGCCGTTGATTTTCTATGGGAATTGCAGAAATGACTTCTAAGCCTCAAAATAATGACTTTTTTTCCTAAGGTGGTAGGAATGAAACTCAGTGCGGGCTGGATGGGGTCCCCCCTGGGCACCGCAGACCTAAGCTTGTTTAACTCCTACCTCTTAAAGGGACCGAGAAAAAATGACCTTTTCTGCACTCCAATGTAAGTCAATGGGGCGATTTTTTGGCTATGTGCTAGAAATGAAATTCAGTGCGGATTGGATGACAGGCACCCTAGGCACCCAGGATCGGCTTTAGTTTCACGTGTATCTCTTAAGCCGGCAGAGAAAACCCACCTGATATGCGCTCCACACAATTGAATAGAGACGCCGTTGATTTTCTATGGGAATTGCAGAAATGACTTCTAAGCCTCAAAATAATGACTTTTTTTCCTAAGGTGGTAGGAATGAAACTCAGTGCGGGCTGGATGGGGTCCCCCCTGGGCACCGCAGACCTAAGCTTGTTTAACTCCTACCTCTTAAAGGGACCGAGAAAAAATGACCTTTTCTGCACTCCAATGTAAGTCAATGGGGCGATTTTTTGGCTATGTGCTAGAAATGAAATTCAGTGCGGATTGGATGACAGGCACCCTAGGCACCCAGGATCGGCTTTAGTTTCACGTGTATCTCTTAAGCCGGCAGAGAAAACCCACCTGATATGCGCTCCACACAATTGAATAGAGACGCCGTTGATTTTCTATGGGAATTGCAGAAATGACTTCTAAGCCTCAAAATAATGACTTTTTTTCCTAAGGTGGTAGGAATGAAACTCAGTGCGGGCTGGATGGGGTCCCCCCTGGGCACCGCAGACCTAAGCTTGTTTAACTCCTACCTCTTAAAGGGACCGAGAAAAAATGACCTTTTCTGCACTCCAATGTAAGTCAATGGGGCGATTTTTTGGCTATGTGCTAGAAATGAAATTCAGTGCGGATTGGATGACAGGCACCCTAGGCACCCAGGATCGGCTTTAGTTTCACGTGTATCTCTTAAGCCGGCAGAGAAAACCCACCTGATATGCGCTCCACACAATTGAATAGAGACGCCGTTGATTTTCTATGGGAATTGCAGAAATGACTTCTAAGCCTCAAAATAATGACTTTTTTTCCTAAGGTGGTAGGAATGAAACTCAGTGCGGGCTGGATGGGGTCCCCCCTGGGCACCGCAGACCTAAGCTTGTTTAACTCCTACCTCTTAAAGGGACCGAGAAAAAATGACCTTTTCTGCACTCCAATGTAAGTCAATGGGGCGATTTTTTGGCTATGTGCTAGAAATGAAATTCAGTGCGGATTGGATGACAGGCACCCTAGGCACCCAGGATCGGCTTTAGTTTCACGTGTATCTCTTAAGCCGGCAGAGAAAACCCACCTGATATGCGCTCCACACAATTGAATAGAGACGCCGTTGATTTTCTATGGGAATTGCAGAAATGACTTCTAAGCCTCAAAATAATGACTTTTTTTCCTAAGGTGGTAGGAATGAAACTCAGTGCGGGCTGGATGGGGTCCCCCCTGGGCACCGCAGACCTAAGCTTGTTTAACTCCTACCTCTTAAAGGGACCGAGAAAAAATGACCTTTTCTGCACTCCAATGTAAGTCAATGGGGCGATTTTTTGGCTATGTGCTAGAAATGAAATTCAGTGCGGATTGGATGACAGGCACCCTAGGCACCCAGGATCGGCTTTAGTTTCACGTGTATCTCTTAAGCCGGCAGAGAAAACCCACCTGATATGCGCTCCACACAATTGAATAGAGACGCCGTTGATTTTCTATGGGAATTGCAGAAATGACTTCTAAGCCTCAAAATAATGACTTTTTTTCCTAAGGTGGTAGGAATGAAACTCAGTGCGGGCTGGATGGGGTCCCCCCTGGGCACCGCAGACCTAAGCTTGTTTAACTCCTACCTCTTAAAGGGACCGAGAAAAAATGACCTTTTCTGCACTCCAATGTAAGTCAATGGGGCGATTTTTTGGCTATGTGCTAGAAATGAAATTCAGTGCGGATTGGATGACAGGCACCCTAGGCACCCAGGATCGGCTTTAGTTTCACGTGTATCTCTTAAGCCGGCAGAGAAAACCCACCTGATATGCGCTCCACACAATTGAATAGAGACGCCGTTGATTTTCTATGGGAATTGCAGAAATGACTTCTAAGCCTCAAAATAATGACTTTTTTTCCTAAGGTGGTAGGAATGAAACTCAGTGCGGGCTGGATGGGGTCCCCCCTGGGCACCGCAGACCTAAGCTTGTTTAACTCCTACCTCTTAAAGGGACCGAGAAAAAATGACCTTTTCTGCACTCCAATGTAAGTCAATGGGGCGATTTTTTGGCTATGTGCTAGAAATGAAATTCAGTGCGGATTGGATGACAGGCACCCTAGGCACCCAGGATCGGCTTTAGTTTCACGTGTATCTCTTAAGCCGGCAGAGAAAACCCACCTGATATGCGCTCCACACAATTGAATAGAGACGCCGTTGATTTTCTATGGGAATTGCAGAAATGACTTCTAAGCCTCAAAATAATGACTTTTTTTCCTAAGGTGGTAGGAATGAAACTCAGTGCGGGCTGGATGGGGTCCCCCCTGGGCACCGCAGACCTAAGCTTGTTTAACTCCTACCTCTTAAAGGGACCGAGAAAAAATGACCTTTTCTGCACTCCAATGTAAGTCAATGGGGCGATTTTTTGGCTATGTGCTAGAAATGAAATTCAGTGCGGATTGGATGACAGGCACCCTAGGCACCCAGGATCGGCTTTAGTTTCACGTGTATCTCTTAAGCCGGCAGAGAAAACCCACCTGATATGCGCTCCACACAATTGAATAGAGACGCCGTTGATTTTCTATGGGAATTGCAGAAATGACTTCTAAGCCTCAAAATAATGACTTTTTTTCCTAAGGTGGTAGGAATGAAACTCAGTGCGGGCTGGATGGGGTCCCCCCTGGGCACCGCAGACCTAAGCTTGTTTAACTCCTACCTCTTAAAGGGACCGAGAAAAAATGACCTTTTCTGCACTCCAATGTAAGTCAATGGGGCGATTTTTTGGCTATGTGCTAGAAATGAAATTCAGTGCGGATTGGATGACAGGCACCCTAGGCACCCAGGATCGGCTTTAGTTTCACGTGTATCTCTTAAGCCGGCAGAGAAAACCCACCTGATATGCGCTCCACACAATTGAATAGAGACGCCGTTGATTTTCTATGGGAATTGCAGAAATGACTTCTAAGCCTCAAAATAATGACTTTTTTTCCTAAGGTGGTAGGAATGAAACTCAGTGCGGGCTGGATGGGGTCCCCCCTGGGCACCGCAGACCTAAGCTTGTTTAACTCCTACCTCTTAAAGGGACCGAGAAAAAATGACCTTTTCTGCACTCCAATGTAAGTCAATGGGGCGATTTTTTGGCTATGTGCTAGAAATGAAATTCAGTGCGGATTGGATGACAGGCACCCTAGGCACCCAGGATCGGCTTTAGTTTCACGTGTATCTCTTAAGCCGGCAGAGAAAACCCACCTGATATGCGCTCCACACAATTGAATAGAGACGCCGTTGATTTTCTATGGGAATTGCAGAAATGACTTCTAAGCCTCAAAATAATGACTTTTTTTCCTAAGGTGGTAGGAATGAAACTCAGTGCGGGCTGGATGGGGTCCCCCCTGGGCACCGCAGACCTAAGCTTGTTTAACTCCTACCTCTTAAAGGGACCGAGAAAAAATGACCTTTTCTGCACTCCAATGTAAGTCAATGGGGCGATTTTTTGGCTATGTGCTAGAAATGAAATTCAGTGCGGATTGGATGACAGGCACCCTAGGCACCCAGGATCGGCTTTAGTTTCACGTGTATCTCTTAAGCCGGCAGAGAAAACCCACCTGATATGCGCTCCACACAATTGAATAGAGACGCCGTTGATTTTCTATGGGAATTGCAGAAATGACTTCTAAGCCTCAAAATAATGACTTTTTTTCCTAAGGTGGTAGGAATGAAACTCAGTGCGGGCTGGATGGGGTCCCCCCTGGGCACCGCAGACCTAAGCTTGTTTAACTCCTACCTCTTAAAGGGACCGAGAAAAAATGACCTTTTCTGCACTCCAATGTAAGTCAATGGGGCGATTTTTTGGCTATGTGCTAGAAATGAAATTCAGTGCGGATTGGATGACAGGCACCCTAGGCACCCAGGATCGGCTTTAGTTTCACGTGTATCTCTTAAGCCGGCAGAGAAAACCCACCTGATATGCGCTCCACACAATTGAATAGAGACGCCGTTGATTTTCTATGGGAATTGCAGAAATGACTTCTAAGCCTCAAAATAATGACTTTTTTTCCTAAGGTGGTAGGAATGAAACTCAGTGCGGGCTGGATGGGGTCCCCCCTGGGCACCGCAGACCTAAGCTTGTTTAACTCCTACCTCTTAAAGGGACCGAGAAAAAATGACCTTTTCTGCACTCCAATGTAAGTCAATGGGGCGATTTTTTGGCTATGTGCTAGAAATGAAATTCAGTGCGGATTGGATGACAGGCACCCTAGGCACCCAGGATCGGCTTTAGTTTCACGTGTATCTCTTAAGCCGGCAGAGAAAACCCACCTGATATGCGCTCCACACAATTGAATAGAGACGCCGTTGATTTTCTATGGGAATTGCAGAAATGACTTCTAAGCCTCAAAATAATGACTTTTTTTCCTAAGGTGGTAGGAATGAAACTCAGTGCGGGCTGGATGGGGTCCCCCCTGGGCACCGCAGACCTAAGCTTGTTTAACTCCTACCTCTTAAAGGGACCGAGAAAAAATGACCTTTTCTGCACTCCAATGTAAGTCAATGGGGCGATTTTTTGGCTATGTGCTAGAAATGAAATTCAGTGCGGATTGGATGACAGGCACCCTAGGCACCCAGGATCGGCTTTAGTTTCACGTGTATCTCTTAAGCCGGCAGAGAAAACCCACCTGATATGCGCTCCACACAATTGAATAGAGACGCCGTTGATTTTCTATGGGAATTGCAGAAATGACTTCTAAGCCTCAAAATAATGACTTTTTTTCCTAAGGTGGTAGGAATGAAACTCAGTGCGGGCTGGATGGGGTCCCCCCTGGGCACCGCAGACCTAAGCTTGTTTAACTCCTACCTCTTAAAGGGACCGAGAAAAAATGACCTTTTCTGCACTCCAATGTAAGTCAATGGGGCGATTTTTTGGCTATGTGCTAGAAATGAAATTCAGTGCGGATTGGATGACAGGCACCCTAGGCACCCAGGATCGGCTTTAGTTTCACGTGTATCTCTTAAGCCGGCAGAGAAAACCCACCTGATATGCGCTCCACACAATTGAATAGAGACGCCGTTGATTTTCTATGGGAATTGCAGAAATGACTTCTAAGCCTCAAAATAATGACTTTTTTTCCTAAGGTGGTAGGAATGAAACTCAGTGCGGGCTGGATGGGGTCCCCCCTGGGCACCGCAGACCTAAGCTTGTTTAACTCCTACCTCTTAAAGGGACCGAGAAAAAATGACCTTTTCTGCACTCCAATGTAAGTCAATGGGGCGATTTTTTGGCTATGTGCTAGAAATGAAATGCAGTGCGGATTGGATGACAGGCACCCTAGGCACCCAGGATCGGCTTTAGTTTCACGTGTATCTCTTAAGCCGGCAGAGAAAACCCACCTGATATGCGCTCCACACAATTGAATAGAGACGCCGTTGATTTTCTATGGGAATTGCAGAAATGACTTCTAAGCCTCAAAATAATGACTTTTTTTCCTAAGGTGGTAGGAATGAAACTCAGTGCGGGCTGGATGGGGTCCCCCCTGGGCACCGCAGACCTAAGCTTGTTTAACTCCTACCTCTTAAAGGGACAGAGAAAAAATGACCTTTTCTGCACTCCACAAGTGAATGGGGCGATTTTTTGGCTATGTGCTAGAAATGAAATTTTATTGAAACAGGCACCCTAACCCAGGATCCTTTAGTTTCACGTGTATCTCTTAACGGCAGAGAAAATTTTTTAATAGCTAACAAAACGAAACAAGGGACATAGGAATTACGGGGAGGTTCTAGGGATAGGATATGACAGAGGGTGGAGTAGGGGGAGGATGGAAGGTGGAGAGCGAGTCCTCTGTCTGATGTCCATCTATTTACAAAGACCAAAGCTGTTTCTCCTATTTATGGGGAAAAGATGACTTTTCTGGCCAAGGTAACCTTCGACATCACCTTGAGCCTCCATTCATGAAAATTTACAGCGAAGTGCTGCAAGTTTTCGTGCCTGGTCTGTAGTTAATAGATAAATGTTCTAATATATGTTGAGAGAGTGGAACGAGGAGATTCCTTGAAGGCAATCCAATCCTCCATTTGTTAACAAAGTTCTTGTTATTGTGTAGGTCTGAGGAACCAGTTCCTCCAACCTGTGATTTTGTCTACTTCCTCAATCCACTCTTTCAGTGTAGGTGGACTTGTGGACTTCCATTTTCTGGCCAGAACTGTCCTGGCAGCGACCAGCAGGAATCCCACAATTGAGCTTTTGTAGATGTGTTTATGACCAGGGATCATGGATAAAAGGGCTTGTTGAGGAGTGTTGGCAATCTTGTGATCCAGTATTAGATTGGAGGAGGAGATTATTGCAGACCAAAAGCCTTGTAAGGCGGCGCATGTCCACCATGTATGTAGCATGGTGCCTCTGGCTTTCCCACACCTCCAGCAGGTATCGTCTGCAGCTGGGTACATTCTAGCTATCTTGGTTGGAACTGTGTACCACCTAGAGAGAAGTTTAAAATTTCTCTCTTGGATGCTGCAGGATATCGAGGTCTTGTGAGCCATGTAAAAGGCCATACTTATCTCATCTGTGGAGAAGGAAGTTTTGATTTCTTTTTCCCAACTGCTCAGATAGTCGGGAGGTGTATTGAACTCATCGTCCAGAAGGAGGTTGTATATTTTCGAGATCGCTTTTGCAGTGGGGGAGCCAGAGGCACAGAGTTTTCAAAAGGAAAAGACCTCTATTTAGCTGTAGTAAGTCCTTTTGCCTTCCGAAGAAAGCAATGAGTTGGGCATATGGTGGTCAATGTCCCGTCTATGTAAGTGTTTCCTTTCATCCCTATAGGGAAGGTCCTCTAAGGAACCAATTTCACCTTTTTTTATAAGTGAATGAAAGGTGACACCCACGTCTGTTGGAATCCCTAGGAAGTTTTTTTGTGGAGTGCCGAGGGAAACATAATTGTTCCCTAAGGGAGTGAGGGGGACCGTTTTCTGGAATTGTGTTTTGCAAGGGGGTTTTGAGGAGTTTGCTAATGCTAAAATCGAAGCACTTATGGGGGAGGATGAAAGGGCTTTGTACATTTTGAGAGTTTCTGTGGCTGTCCATAGGATTGCTGTCGGATCAAAGTTGGTAATTGCAGACTCTAAGTTGACCCAGAGCTTCTTTTGCCTGTGTTGAAAGCAGTCAATGACTCTAGTCAAGACTGCAGCCCAGTAGTATAATTTACAACTTGGAAAGGCCAAGCCTCCCTCCAGTTTTGGTCTTATAAGTGTTCTGACAGCGATCCTTGGAGTTTGACCATACGAATTTAGAAACATTGTGTTTATTTTATTCAGGTAGGTATTGGTCAGGACTGTTGGTACTGTCTGGAAAAGATATAGGATTCTCGGTATAATATTCATCTTTATAGTGTTGATCCTACCCACTAAAGAGAGGTCCTTTTTGTCCCATTGCCGTAGATCTTCTCTAATTCTGTTAAGTAATGGTGTGAAATTTTTCTTTATGATGTCTTTTGGTGAGGTAGTAATATGTGTGCCTAGATAGCTGAGCGATGAGTCGTTCCATTTGAACTGGAAGTTCTCTTTCAAGGTGGCTTTTAATTCGTCTGTGGTCGCTATGCAGAGGGCTTCGCATTTTTTAAGATTTAATTTGTAATTGCTAAAGAACGAAAATTCCTTAATGGTGACAAGCAAGGAGGGAAGAGAAATATGTGGTTTCGTGAGAAAAAGTAGCAAGTCATCAGCATAAGCTGAGCAGATGTGTCTTCTATTCCCTACCTGAATGCCACCAATGTCAGGATTCCTCCTTATTGCGTTAAGTAAATGTTCCATGCATAGGATGTAAAGTAGGGGGGAAAGGGGGCAGCCTTGTCGGGTTCCATTTTTAATATGAATTGTTTCGGAGAGAGTACCATTAATTTTAATTTTGGCTTGTGGATTGTTGTAGAGGGCTTTAATTCTATTAAGTAGAATAGGGCCTATTCCAATTTGTGTTAGGGTTGCTTCCATGAACCCCCAGTCGATCCGGTCGAAGGCCTTTTCTGCGTCAAGCGCGAGCATTACAGTTTGGAGCTTCTTGTTGTGGCATAATTGGGCGAGTGCAAAGGCTCTGAGAGTGTTGTCCCTTGCCTCCCTATTGGGGACAAAGCCCACTTGATCCGGATCGACTAGGGGTTCGAGGAGTCCTGATAGTCTGTTAGCTATCGCTTTCGCAAAAATCTTTGCATCTATGTTCAGGAGTGATATGGGTCTGTAGTTTCCGCAGGAGTTTGGGTCTTTCCCCTCTTTTGGAATTACCGTAATGAAGGCCTCTAAAAAGGCTGGGGCAAATTTTTGTGTGTCCGATATTGAATTAAACAATTTCACCAGTAGGGGGGTAATTGTATTTGGAAATTTCTTGTAGAAGGCTGCTGTGTAGCCGTCTGGTCCTGGGCTTTTCCCATTGGGGAGATTTTTAATGATCCTTTCAATTTCCTCAATTGTGAATGGTTCTTCTAATTTTGCTCTAAATTCTAAGGGGATGGTGGGTAGTGCGGTTTTGTTGATGTAATCTATAAGTTTGTCAGTTCGCTGGGGGTGGGTTTGGGTTCGTGAATGTTCCGGAGTGGGTAATTGGTAAAGGTTGTCATAGAAATTTTTGAAAATCCTTGAAATTTCTGTGGTGTTGTAAGTTAATTTTCCCTCCTTCGTCTTAATGGAGGGGATGGTGTTTGTCCTATTTTTAGTTTTGAGGGCGTTGGCTAAAAGCTTACTGGGCCTGTTACTGTATGTATAAAATAACTTCCCACAGATCTGAACTGTCCTACTATACTGTTTATGTAAGATATCTTTTATTTTGCAACGGACTTCGTTGAGTTCCAACAGGGTTTGTTTGCGTAATGATTCCTTATGGGCAGACTCCAATTTTTGTAATTTATTGAATAAATTATTTTGGTTCGCGTTCTCCCTTTTCAATCTCGCACCCTGAGATATAAGGACTCCCCTTGTGGACGCCTTAAAGGCTTCCCACTTGAAAGTCTCGGCTGTAGGGTCTGATTCATGTGATTCTTTAAAGATGTCGAAGGCGCTTTCTAGAGCCCTTGCACATACTAGGTCCTCTAATAGAGATTCATTTAGTCTCCATGTGGCTGTGAAAGTCTTATTGGGTAGTAAGTTAAAGGTGGTGTGGACTGGGGCGTGATCTGAGAGGAAGGAATTGCCAATTGAGGAATTTTTTATGGTGTTTAGGACAGAATGAGATGCTAATATATAGTCTATTCTGCTATAGGTATTTGTTGGTGCTGAATAATGAGTGAAGTCTTTTAATGTGGGGTTGGTGATTTTCCAGGTATCAAATAGTCTGAGTTCTCCTAGTGCGTTTTGTAGGGCCCTAATCTTTCTGTGTGCTATTTTAGTTTTGCCTGTGGATGTATCTGTCAAAGGATTAAGGGGGATGTTAAGGTCTCCACCCAGTATGATGTCCCCTTTGGCGAAACTGGCTAGGTCTTTGAGTAGGCTTATAAGGAAGTCCACTTGATCTTGGTTAGGGGCATACACGCTCGCTAGGGTGAGTGTTTTCTCCGCAATTTTGCAATTTAAAAACACAAACCTAGCTTCCGGGTCAATTTTAGAATCTAGGATTGTGTGGGGAAGGTTTCTGTGAATGCCAATAGAGGCACCTTTTGCCTTCTTGTGTTCTGAGGTGGAGTGGAACCAGGTGGGGTAATACCTGTTTTTTGTGAGGTCAGGAATTTTATGTGTTTTGAAATGTGTTTCTTGAAGGAAAATTATTTGTGCATTTTTTTTGTGAAGCGAGTATAGAGTATTGGAGCGCTTCTCCGGTACATTGAGCCCATTGGCGTTCAATGAGCTGAATGTAACCTCGGCCATGTTGTATTGCGTGAGTGTGTTCACTTACAGTTTGGAGGTTATCGTTTCTTCGTAGATATATCTCTGATAAGTCTAGATCTGTATGCTCAGGTAATGTCGAAGGTCTTGCAGATCAACTCCGCTTCCTGGGCGGGGATGAGGTCTGGGAAGGGGTTAGGGTAAGAAAGGAAAGGCTAGGGTAAAGGGAGAAAAAGTAATAAACAAAGGGTTAAAGCTTTGAGTAACTAGAACCTAAACCAGATAAAGTCACAATAATATCAATCTTATACTATGTTACTGCGTAATTGAAACTGGTCTAGTTATGTGGAGTATACAAACTAACTAAAGTAAAAAAAAAAAAAAAAAGCGTATTCTCTAACAGTAACGCCTGGGGACTACAATAGTGTTAATACTGTCACTAAGTCTTGCTAGTCAAGACTAACTACTGGAGGTGCGGGTTGTCGGGTCACACGGAAAGGAAACTGCCTCGGGTATCCCGGCCAAGCTGTGTCATCTTCTGTATAAAGCGTGTGAGACTAGAATGTTGGGCTAAATCGTTGTTTCGGACTATGTGAGTAATCTATGTGGCAAGGGCGTAGCGATGGGCCCTTAATGTGGTGGCTGTGTTAGAGTGGAATCACCGTGTATACACGGAAGGAGGAGGTAAGGACTCACTAGAGTGATATATTGGATTGAGCCTCTGGGTATCAAAAGTCAGGCCCCTAGGGAAACATATAAACATATGAAGATATCATTGAATACAAACTGTATCAAAACCTGCTTAGTTAGTTGTAGGGAAAAGGATTAAGCTTAGAAAGGAGATTGCTTAAGTGTTAGAGGCAGTCTCTGGTCTGTGATCTTTTCCTCCTAGGTATGTCTTCTTTCTGTCTCTTTGCGGCAGTGGCTGTTGAGTCATCTTTGTGGCGTCTCTTGAAGTACCTTCTGAGGGTTGTGTATAGTATCTGGGTGGTGGAAGGACCATTGTTTCATGTAATTCGCACCATTCTGGCAGATACAATGTGGGTAGGTTCAGAGCTTTGAGAAAGTTCGGAAGTTCCTTTGGTTCACTTAGCGTGATAGGACCTCTCGGGGTTCTAACCGATAGCGAAAATGGGAAGCCCCATTTGTATACGTGTTTGCGATCCTGTAGTGCCTGGGTCAGAGGTTTGAGTGCTGCTCTCTGCCGCAGCGTTAGGAGAGAGAGGTCGGTAAAGAGATATATTTTATGACCATTGAAGTCTATGTCCCGAATATCCTTTGCCCTCCTCATTATCTCTTCTTTAAGTAGATAGAAGTGGACGCGGCATATTATGTCCCTTGGTCTTTTAGAATCCTTCCCTCTGGGTTTGAGTGCCCTGTGCACCCTGTCTAACTCAATATAAGTGTCCTGAGGCCTTTCTAAGATCTTGTTAAAAATTGAAGTGGTTGCGCTATATAGGTCAGCTGTTCGGATTTCTTCTGGGACTCCCCTTATTCTGATATTATTTCTGCGGCTTCTGTTTTCAACATCATCAAGCCTAAGGGTGATCATTTTTTGGGATAATTTAAGAGATTCGGTACAGTTGATAAGCTCTTTAATCTGGATCTCTTGTTTACTTTGTGTTTTTTCAAGAATAGACGATTTATTTTCCAACACCGAAACTTTTTTGTTCACCACAGAGAGGTCCTTTTGCCATGTGGCTTTAAGGTCTGAAGCTAAATTGCATAAATCCTGTTTGGATGGAATTAGCGCTAATAGAGCTTGAAGCTCGGGGTGACCTTGTAAAGCTTGCATAGCACTCTCTGTAGGAATTGTGCGTTTTGGGCTGGTTGCTGAAGGGTTGTGGATCACTGAGTCATCTGAGGATGCTGACATGTCTTCAGATGTTGAGTTGTTGGCTGAAGATGGTAATCTATTCATGTGATGTTTTTTAGGGGTCTTTAGCATCTTCTTTTTGTTCGGTTGAAGTGGTTCGTAATCTGAATCTAATGGTGTTGTGGAGCCATCTGAGCTGTCTGATTCCTGCGCTCTTTTTTTCTGTAACGGTTGTATTTCTGCATGGTTAACGTCTATGAGGTTATCTTTTGCGTTACTTCCTAGTTCGGAGCCTACCAAATCAGACGGTATTGGGGCTACCATATAAGTGTTTTGCATTTCCCTAGATTGAGGTATTTGTCTGGAAGTGGTCTTGGGTGATGGCATATTTATTCCTGAATCTGGTGGACCTGGGTCCTTTGTATTAAAAGCGAATAATATATTTTCAGTTTTAGGAGTCAGGGGATTGTAAGTGGAAGTAGACTCTTGTGTGATGTCTGCTTGTTTCAGGTGTTTGGAGTTCTGGTTGGTGGGACTTGCTACTTTCTGAGGTTCCCATTTGACCAGTAAGGTCCCTTGCGGGTCTCTGTCCTTTGCTTTTAAGGAGGGATGTGTAGTTAGAGCTAGCTTCTGTTTCCCCTCATCAAATTTATCCTGGGGTAAAGCTATGATATCTTTATTGTGATCATGGATGGCTGTTATCCTCACATGGGGCTGCTTTGCCTCTCCCAAGATGGCCACCTGTTCAGCTAGTGTGTGGCTCCTAAGACCCAAATTATGGTTTGGATTGTATCCTTCTGGGGTCTGGGGGGCTTTTGGGAGTGTATGTGGGGTCATATTTGCAGCAGTGGCACTCAGTGCCGTCTCTGACCCCTTATGCATGGGGAGCTCTGTGCTATACTGCTCCCGTGCCCCCTCCAAGATGGCCGCCCGGCTCTTATACTGTGTGGGGATTCCCCCTCCGTCAGTGACGCAAACCGCCCGGCAATCCGAACTCTGCGGAGCTTGTTGGGGACCCCTTTGGTCACTACTCACTGTTGCACAGCTCGGTGGAGGGACCGGAGACTCCGTTCTTTGTGTCCCTGACACTTCCTGTATCTGTGCCTCTAGCAAGATGGCCGCCGGCTCCTGCCGCGAGGCGCTGCAGCTGGCTCTGGTGCCGTTCTCCTCTCCCAGCTTATGCAGATCAGCCTCCGGAGCTCCCGGTCTGATCTTGGGGCTTTCTTTTTTCTTGCCCTGCTTGCTGATCTTCTTTGTGTCCGGCATGACAGCTCAGTCTCGTCGGTTTGCTACGGCCTTGGACGGAGCACTCCTCAGCAGCAATCGTCCATGAAGCGCGCCAAGCCACGCCCCCGCCGTTGATTTTCTATGGGAATTGCAGAAATGACTTCTAAGCCTCAAAATAATGACTTTTTTTCCTAAGGTGGTAGGAATGAAACTCAGTGCGGGCTGGATGGGGTCCCCCTGGGCACCGCAGACCTAAGCTTGTTTAACTCCTACCTCTTAAAGGGACCGAGAAAAAATGACCTTTTCTGCACTCCAATGTAAGTCAATGGGGCGATTTTTTGGCTATGTGCTAGAAATGAAATTCAGTGCGGATTGGATGACAGGCACCCTAGGCACCCAGGATCGGCTTTAGTTTCACGTGTATCTCTTAAGCCGGCAGAGAAAACCCACCTGATATGCGCTCCACACAATTGAATTAGAGACGCCGTTGATTTTCTATGGGAATTGCAGAAATGACTTCTAAGCCTCAAAATAATGACTTTTTTTCCTAAGGTGGTAGGAATGAAACTCAGTGCGGGCTGGATGGGGTCCCCCCTGGGCACCGCAGACCTAAGCTTGTTTAACTCCTACCTCTTAAAGGGACCGAGAAAAAATGACCTTTTCTGCACTCCAATGTAAGTCAATGGGGCGATTTTTTGGCTATGTGCTAGAAATGAAATTCAGTGCGGATTGGATGACAGGCACCCTAGGCACCCAGGATCGGCTTTAGTTTCACGTGTATCTCTTAAGCCGGCAGAGAAAATCCACCTGATATGCGCTCCACACAATTGAATAGAGACGCCATTGATTTTCTATGGGAATTGCAGAAATGACTTCTAAGCCTCAAAATAATGACTTTTTTTCCTAAGGTGGTAGGAATGAAACTCAGTGTGGGCTGGATGGGGTCCCCCCTGGGCACCGCAGACCTAAGCTTGTTTAACTCCTACCTCTTAAAGGGACCGAGAAAAAATGACCTTTTCTGCACTCCAATGTAAGTCAATGGGGCGATTTTTTGGCTATGTGCTAGAAATGAAATTCAGTGCGGATTGGATGACAGGCACCCTAGGCACCCAGGATCGGCTTTAGTTTCACGTGTATCTCTTAAGCCGGCAGAGAAAACCCACCTGATATGCGCTCCACACAATTGAATTAGAGACGCCGTTGATTTTCTATGGGAATTGCAGAAATGACTTCTAAGCCTCAAAATAATGACTTTTTTTCCTAAGGTGGTAGGAATGAAACAGTGCGGGCTGGATGGGGTCCCCCCTGGGCACCGCAGACCTAAGCTTGTTTAACTCCTACCTCTTAAAGGGACCGAGAAAAAATGACCTTTTCTGCACTCCAATGTAAGTCAATGGGGCGATTTTTTGGCTATGTGCTAGAAATGAAATTCAGTGCGGATTGGATGACAGGCACCCTAGGCACCCAGGATCGGCTTTAGTTTCACGTGTATCTCTTAAGCCGGCAGAGAAAACCCACCTGATATGCGCTCCACACAATTGAATAGAGACGCCGTTGATTTTCTATGGGAATTGCAGAAATGACTTCTAAGCCTCAAAATAATGACTTTTTTTCCTAAGGTGGTAGGAATGAAACTCAGTGCGGGCTGGATGGGGTCCCCCCTGGGCACCGCAGACCTAAGCTTGTTTAACTCCTACCTCTTAAAGGGACCGAGAAAAAATGACCTTTTCTGCACTCCAATGTAAGTCAATGGGGCGATTTTTTGGCTATGTGCTAGAAATGAAATTCAGTGCGGATTGGATGACAGGCACCCTAGGCACCCAGGATCGGCTTTAGTTTCACGTGTATCTCTTAAGCCGGCAGAGAAAACCCACCTGATATGCGCTCCACACAATTGAATAGAGACGCCGTTGATTTTCTATGGGAATTGCAGAAATGACTTCTAAGCCTCAAAATAATGACTTTTTTTCCTAAGGTGGTAGGAATGAAACTCAGTGCGGGCTGGATGGGGTCCCCCCTGGGCACCGCAGACCTAAGCTTGTTTAACTCCTACCTCTTAAAGGGACCGAGAAAAAATGACCTTTTCTGCACTCCAATGTAAGTCAATGGGGCGATTTTTTGGCTATGTGCTAGAAATGAAATTCAGTGCGGATTGGATGACAGGCACCCTAGGCACCCAGGATCGGCTTTAGTTTCACGTGTATCTCTTAAGCCGGCAGAGAAAATCCACCTGATATGCGCTCCACACAATTGAATAGAGACGCCGTTGATTTTCTATGGGAATTGCAGAAATGACTTCTAAGCCTCAAAATAATGACTTTTTTTCCTAAGGTGGTAGGAATGAAACTCAGTGCGGGCTGGATGGGGTCCCCCTGGGCACCGCAGACCTAAGCTTGTTTAACTCCTACCTCTTAAAGGGACCGAGAAAAAATGACCTTTTCTGCACTCCAATGTAAGTCAATGGGGCGATTTTTTGGCTATGTGCTAGAAATGAAATTCAGTGCGGATTGGATGACAGGCACCCTAGGCACCCAGGATCGGCTTTAGTTTCACGTGTATCTCTTAAGCCGGCAGAGAAAACCCACCTGATATGCGCTCCACACAATTGAATAGAGACGCCGTTGATTTTCTATGGGAATTGCAGAAATGACTTCTAAGCCTCAAAATAATGACTTTTTTTCCTAAGGTGGTAGGAATGAAACTCAGTGCGGGCTGGATGGGGTCCCCCCTGGGCACCGCAGACCTAAGCTTGTTTAACTCCTACCTCTTAAAGGGACCGAGAAAAAATGACCTTTTCTGCACTCCAATGTAAGTCAATGGGGCGATTTTTTGGCTATGTGCTAGAAATGAAATTCAGTGCGGATTGGATGACAGGCACCCTAGGCACCCAGGATCGGCTTTAGTTTCACGTGTATCTCTTAAGCCGGCAGAGAAAACCCACCTGATATGCGCTCCACACAATTGAATAGAGACGCCATTGATTTTCTATGGGAATTGCAGAAATGACTTCTAAGCCTCAAAATAATGACTTTTTTTCCTAAGGTGGTAGGAATGAAACTCATTGTGGGCTGGATGGGGTCCCCCCTGGGCACCGCAGACCTAAGCTTGTTTAACTCCTACCTCTTAAAGGGACCGAGAAAAAATGACCTTTTCTGCACTCCAATGTAAGTCAATGGGGCGATTTTTTGGCTATGTGCTAGAAATGAAATTCAGTGCGGATTGGATGACAGGCACCCTAGGCACCCAGGATCGGCTTTAGTTTCACGTGTATCTCTTAAGCCGGCAGAGAAAACCCACCTGATATGCGCTCCACACAATTGAATAGAGACGCCATTGATTTTCTATGGGAATTGCAGAAATGACTTCTAAGCCTCAAAATAATGACTTTTTTTCCTAAGGTGGTAGGAATGAAACTCAGTGCGGGCTGGATGGGGTCCCCCCTGGGCACCGCAGACCTAAGCTTGTTTAACTCCTACCTCTTAAAGGGACCGAGAAAAAATGACCTTTTCTGCACTCCAATGTAAGTCAATGGGGCGATTTTTTGGCTATGTGCTAGAAATGAAATTCAGTGCGGATTGGATGACAGGCACCCTAGGCACCCAGGATCGGCTTTAGTTTCACGTGTATCTCTTAAGCCGGCAGAGAAAACCCACCTGATATGCGCTCCACACAATTGAATAGAGACGCCATTGATTTTCTATGGGAATTGCAGAAATGACTTCTAAGCCTCAAAATAATGACTTTTTTTCCTAAGGTGGTAGGAATGAAACTCAGTGCGGGCTGGATGGGGTCCCCCCTGGGCACCGCAGACCTAAGCTTGTTTAACTCCTACCTCTTAAAGGGACCGAGAAAAAATGACCTTTTCTGCACTCCAATGTAAGTCAATGGGGCGATTTTTTGGCTATGTGCTAGAAATGAAATTCAGTGCGGATTGGATGACAGGCACCCTAGGCACCCAGGATCGGCTTTAGTTTCACGTGTATCTCTTAAGCCGGCAGAGAAAACCCACCTGATATGCGCTCCACACAATTGAATAGAGACGCCGTTGATTTTCTATGGGAATTGCAGAAATGACTTCTAAGCCTCAAAATAATGACTTTTTTTCCTAAGGTGGTAGGAATGAAACTCAGTGTGGGCTGGATGGGGTCCCCCCTGGGCACCGCAGACCTAAGCTTGTTTAACTCCTACCTCTTAAAGGGACCGAGAAAAAATGACCTTTTCTGCACTCCAATGTAAGTCAATGGGGCGATTTTTTGGCTATGTGCTAGAAATGAAATTCAGTGCGGATTGGATGACAGGCACCCTAGGCACCCAGGATCGGCTTTAGTTTCACGTGTATCTCTTAAGCCGGCAGAGAAAACCCACCTGATATGCGCTCCACACAATTGAATTAGAGACGCCGTTGATTTTCTATGGGAATTGCAGAAATGACTTCTAAGCCTCAAAATAATGACTTTTTTCCTAAGGTGGTAGGAATGAAAATCAGTGCGGGCTGGATGGGGTCCCCCCTGGGCACCGCAGACCTAAGCTTGTTTAACTCCTACCTCTTAAAGGGACCGAGAAAAATGACCTTTTCTGCACTCCAATGTAAGTCAATGGGGCGATTTTTTGCTATGTGCTAGAAATGAAATTCAGTGCGGATTGGATGACAGGCACCCTAGGCACCCAGGATCGGCTTTAGTTTCACGTGTATCTCTTAAGCCGGCAGAGAAAATCCACCTGATATGCGCTCCACACAATTGAATAGAGACGCCATTGATTTTCTATGGGAATTGCAGAAATGTCTTCTAAGCCTCAAAATAATGACTTTTTTTTCCTAAGGTGGTAGGAATGAAACTCAGTGTGGGCTGGATGGGGTCCCCCCTGGGCACCGCAGACCTAAGCTTGTTTAACTCCTACCTCTTAAAGGGACCGAGAAAAAATTACCTTTTCTGCACTCCAATGTAAGTCAATGGGGGCGATTTTTTGGCTATGTGCTAGAAATGAAATTCAGTGCGGATTGGATGACAGGCACCATAGGCACCCAGGATCGGCGTTAGTTTCACGTGTATCTCTTAAGCCGGCAGAGAAAACCCACCTGATATGCGCTCCACACAATTGAATTAGAGACGCCGTTGATTTTCTATGGGAATTGCAGAAATGACTTCTAAGCCTCAAAATAATGACTTTTTTTCCTAAGGTGGTAGGAGTTAAACAGTGCGGGCTGGATGGGGTCCCCCCTGGGCACCGCAGACCTAAGCTTGTTTAACTCCTACCTCTTAAAGGGACCGAGAAAAAATGACCTTTCTGCACTCCAATGTAAGTCAATGGGGCGATTTTTTGGCTATGTGCTAGAAATGAAATTCAGTGCGGATTGGATGACAGGCACCCTAGGCACCCAGGATCGGCTTTAGTTTCACGTGTATCTCTTAAGCCGGCAGAGAAACCCACCTGATATGCGCTCCACACAATTGAATTAGAGACGCCGTTGATTTTCTATGGGAATTGCAGAAATGACTTCTAAGCCTCAAAATAATGACTTTTTTTCCTAAGGTGGTAGGAATGAAACTCAGTGCGGGCTGGATGGGGTCCCCCCTGGGCACCGCAGACCTAAGCTTGTTTAACTCCTACCTCTTAAAGGGACCGAGAAAAAATGACCTTTTCTGCACTCCAATGTAAGTCAATGGGGCGATTTTTTGGCTATGTGCTAGAAATGAAATTCAGTGCGGATTGGATGACAGGCACCCTAGGCACCCAGGATCGGCTTTAGTTTCATGTGTATCTCTTAAGCCGGCAGAGAAAACCCACCTGATATGCGCTCCACACAATTGAATAGAGACGCCGTTGATTTTCTATGGGAATTGCAGAAATGACTTCTAAGCCTCAAAATAATGACTTTTTTCCTAAGGTGGTAGGAATGAAACTCAGTGCGGGCTGGATGGGGTCCCCCTGGGCACCGCAGCTCTAAGCTTGTTTAACTCCTACCTCTTAAAGGGACCGAGAAAAAATGACCTTTTCTGCACTCCAATGTAAGTCAATGGGGAGATTTTTTGGCTATGTGCTAGAAATGAAATTCAGTGCGGATTGGATGGCAGGCACCCTAGGCACCCAGGATCGGCTTTAGTTTCACGTGTATCTCTTAAGGCGGCAGAGAAAATCAACCTGATATGCGCTCCACACAATTGAATAGAGACGCCATTGATTTTTTATGGGAATTGCAGAAATGACTTCTAAGCCTCAAAATAATGACTTTTTTTCCTAAGGTGGTAGGAATGAAACTCAGTGTGGGCTGGATGGGGTCCCCCTGGGCACCGCAGACCTAAGCTTGTTTAACTCCTACCTCTTAAAGGGACCGAGAAAAAATGACCTTTTCTGCACTCCAATGTAAGTCAATGGGGCGATTTTTTGGCTATGTGCTAGAAATGAAATTCAGTGCGGATTGGATGACAGGCACCCTAGGCACCCCAGGATCGGCTTTAGTTTCACGTGTATCTCTTAAGCCGGCAGAGAAAACCCACCTGATATGCGCTCCACACAATTGAATTAGAGACGCCGTTGATTTTCTATGGGAATTGCAGAAATGACTTCTAAGCCTCAAAATAATGACTTTTTTTCCTAAGGTGGTAGGAATGAAACTCAGTGCGGGCTGGATGGGGTCCCCCCTGGGCACCGCAGACCTAAGCTTGTTTAACTCCTACCTCTTAAAGGGACCGAGAAAAAATGACCTTTTCTGCACTCCAATGTAAGTCAATGGGGCGATTTTTTGGCTATGTGCTAGAAATGAAATTCAGTGCGGATTGGATGACAGGCACCCTAGGCACCCAGGATCGGCTTTAGTTTCACGTGTATCTCTTAAGGCGGCAGAGAAAATCCACCTGATATGCGCTCCACACAATTGAATAGAGACGCCATTGATTTTCTATGGGAATTGCAGAAATGACTTCTAAGCCTCAAAATAATGACTTTTTTTCCTAAGGTGGTAGGAATGAAACTCAGTGTGGGCTGGATGGGGTCCCCCCTGGGCACCGCAGACCTAAGCTTGTTTAACTCCTACCTCTTAAAGGGACCGAGAAAAAATGACATTTTCTGCACTCCAATGTAAGTCAATGGGGCGATTTTTTGGCTATGTGCTAGAAATGAAATTCAGTGCGGATTGGATGACAGGCACCCTAGGCACCCAGGATCGGCTTTAGTTTCACGTGTATCTCTTAAGCCGGCAGAGAAAACCCACCTGATATGCGCTCCACACAATTGAATAGAGACGCCGTTGATTTTCTATGGGAATTGCAGAAATGACTTCTAAGCCTCAAAATAATGACTTTTTTTCCTAAGGTGGTAGGAATGAAACTCAGTGCGGGCTGGATGGGGTCCCCCCTGGGCACCGCAGACCTAAGCTTGTTTAACTCCTACCTCTTAAAGGGACCGAGAAAAAATGACATTTTCTGCACTCCAATGTAAGTCAATGGGGCGATTTTTTTGGCTATGTGCTAGAAATGAAATTCAGTGCGGATTGGATGACAGGCACCCTAGGCACCCAGGATCGGCTTTAGTTTCACGTGTATCTCTTAAGGCGGCAGAGAAAATCCACCTGATATGCGCTCCACACAATTGAATAGAGACGCCATTGATTTTCTATGGGAATTGCAGAAATGACTTCTAAGCCTCAAAATAATGACTTTTTTTCCTAAGGTGGTAGGAATGAAACTCAGTGTGGGCTGGATGGGGTCCCCCCTGGGCACCGCAGACCTAAGCTTGTTTAACTCCTACCTCTTAAAGGGACCGAGAAAAAATGACCTTTTCTGCACTCCAATGTAAGTCAATGGGGCGATTTTTTGGCTATGTGCTAGAAATGAAATTCAGTGCGGATTGGATGACAGGCACCCTAGGCACCCAGGATCGGCTTTAGTTTCACGTGTATCTCTTAAGCCGGCAGAGAAAACCCACCTGATATGCGCTCCACACAATTGAATTAGAGACGCCGTTGATTTCTATGGGAATTGCAGAAATGACTTCTAAGCCTCAAAATAATGACTTTTTTTCCTAAGGTGGTAGGAATGAAACTCAGTGCGGGCTGGATGGGGTCCCCCCTGGGCACCGCAGACCTAAGCTTGTTTAACTCCTACCTCTTAAAGGGACCGAGAAAAAATGACCTTTTCTGCACTCCAATGTAAGTCAATGGGGCGATTTTTTGGCTATGTGCTAGAAATGAAATTCAGTGCGGATTGGATGACAGGCACCCTAGGCACCCAGGATCGGCTTTAGTTTCACGTGTATCTCTTAAGGCGGCAGAGAAAATCCACCTGATATGCGCTCCACACAATTGAATAGAGACGCCATTGATTTTCTATGGGAATTGCAGAAATGACTTCTAAGCCTCAAAATAATGACTTTTTTTCCTAAGGTGGTAGGAATGAAACTCAGTGTGGGCTGGATGGGGTCCCCCCTGGGCACCGCAGACCTAAGCTTGTTTAACTCCTACCTCTTAAAGGGACCGAGAAAAAATGACCTTTTCTGCACTCCAATGTAAGTCAATGGGGCGATTTTTTGGCTATGTGCTAGAAATGAAATTCAGTGCGGATTGGATGACAGGCACCCTAGGCACCCAGGATCGGCTTTAGTTTCACGTGTATCTCTTAAGCCGGCAGAGAAAACCCACCTGATATGCGCTCCACACAATTGAATTAGAGACGCCGGATTTTCTATGGGAATTGCAGAAATGACTTCTAAGCCTCAAAATAATGACTTTTTTTCCTAAGGTGGTAGGAATGAAACTCAGTGCGGGCTGGATGGGGTCCCCCCTGGGCACCGCAGACCTAAGCTTGTTTAACTCCTACCTCTTAAAGGGACCGAGAAAAAATGACCTTTTCTGCACTCCAATGTAAGTCAATGGGGCGATTTTTTGGCTATGTGCTAGAAATGAAATTCAGTGTTACATGTTGTTGCCTAAGCAACAATTACCATTTTCCCTATAGGATTAAAACGTAACTTTTATTGAATTTATTTAGTAGTAGAAACCAAACTTGTGATATATATATACAGTGCTATATATTAAAAATAGTAGCGTTCAAGAATTTGTTTACTAGTTTTATTCTGAGAGTACAGTGTAGCTAGGGTGATTCACTGATGGTGGGGAGACAGTTTGTCATGTATATACTGAAGAGTGTACTTAATATGTAATTTGATTTTATTCTCCTCCACTCCGTGATTCCACCACAAAAGCGGGCGACAGTGTGCATATACAGTAGCAGCTTGGTTCAGGTGCTTCACAAGGCTATAGTCGGACCGCCGGCCAGTCCGATAATAGTTATAGGTGTATATTTTATTTAAAGGCTCAGAACCACAGAAAGGTAGTCTGCTTGGTATTAATTAGTATCGCATTACGTGACCTGCAAGGAACAGGAGGCACTTGTGATTAAATATACTGAGTTCTGTGTTCTGGCAGCATTTAGTTTATGTTTGTCTGGCTGCACTGACACACTGTAACAAAAAGAGCGCTGTGTCAGTTTGCGGTTGTAACTGGCGATACTCGCCCAATTATGTTACACCGTCTCAACTGGATACAGAGCACGCTGTGATCTGTAGTGTGCGGAAGACACTAGCAATATATCACTTTAGATGGAGCTAGGTGTCCACTGACAGCTAGTTTTAAGCTTGTCGGGGTTCACTGGCACATTGTAACAGATCCCTATGTTAGCCGCGGCTCACAGTGGCGTTACATGCCTAATAGTGGTTAAGCCGCTAAGACTGAACAAAGGGTAGTATAGTGGCGGGGGTACACCTCTTGGGGTGCCAACGGGCACGGCCCGTAGTTGTGGTGTTTGCCCGCGCCACTCAATAGGATCGGCTACACTGTTTTTTATATTTTGCCGCTAGATCGGCTGTTCAACATACATGAGTCAGAATAGTACAATTCAATAGAACGCTAACTATATTAAAAGATCATGCCGTATAGACCTGACTAGTTTCGCCAACCGCGTTGGCTTTATCAAAGGTGGCATTATGAGACCGAGAAAAAATGACCTTTTCTGCACTCCAATGTAAGTCAATGGGGCGATTTTTTGGCTATGTGCTAGAAATGAAATTCAGTGCGGATTGGATGACAGGCACCCTAGGCACCCAGGATCGGCTTTAGTTTCATGTGTATCTCTTAAGCCGGCAGAGAAAACCCACCTGATATGCGCTCCACACAATTGAATAGAGACGCCGTTGATTTTCTATGGGAATTGCAGAAATGACTTCTAAGCCTCAAAATAATGACTTTTTTTCCTAAGGTGGTAGGAATGAAACTCAGTGCGGGCTGGATGGGGTCCCCCCTGGGCACCGCAGCTCTAAGCTTGTTTAACTCCTACCTCTTAAAGGGACCGAGAAAAAATGACCTTTTCTGCACTCCAATGTAAGTCAATGGGGCGATTTTTTGGCTATGTGCTAGAAATGAAATTCAGTGCGGATTGGATGACAGGCACCCTAGGCACCCAGGATCGGCTTTAGTTTCACGTGTATCTCTTAAGGCGGCAGAGAAAATCCACCTGATATGCGCTCCACACAATTGAATAGAGACGCCATTGATTTTCTATGGGAATTGCAGAAATGACTTCTAAGCCTCAAAATAATGACTTTTTTTCCTAAGGTGGTAGGAATGAAACTCAGTGTGGGCTGGATGGGGTCCCCCCTGGGCACCGCAGACCTAAGCTTGTTTAACTCCTACCTCTTAAAGGGACCGAGAAAAAATGACCTTTTCTGCACTCCAATGTAAGTCAATGGGGCGATTTTTTGGCTATGTGCTAGAAATGAAATTCAGTGCGGATTGGATGACAGGCACCCTAGGCACCCAGGATCGGCTTTAGTTTCACGTGTATCTCTTAAGCCGGCAGAGAAAACCCACCTGATATGCGCTCCACACAATTGAATTAGAGACGCCGTTGATTTTCTATGGGAATTGCAGAAATGACTTCTAAGCCTCAAAATAATGACTTTTTTTCCTAAGGTGGTAGGAATGAAACTCAGTGCGGGCTGGATGGGGTCCCCCCTGGGCACCGCAGACCTAAGCTTGTTTAACTCCTACCTCTTAAAGGGACCGAGAAAAAATGACATTTTCTGCACTCCAATGTAAGTCAATGGGGCGATTTTTGGGATATGTGCTAGAAATGAAATTCAGTGCGGATTGGATGACAGGCACCCTAGGCACCCAGGATCGGCTTTAGTTTCACGTGTATCTCTTAAGCCGGCAGAGAAAACCCACCTGATATGCGCTCCACACAATTGAATTAGAGACGCCGTTGATTTTCTATGGGAATTGCAGAAATGACTTCTAAGCCTCAAAATAATGACTTTTTTTCCTAAGGTGGTAGGAATGAAACTCAGTGCGGGCTGGATGGGGTCCCCCCTGGGCACCGCAGACCTAAGCTTGTTTAACTCCTACCTCTTAAAGGGACCGAGAAAAAATGACATTTTCTGCACTCCAATGTAAGTCAATGGGGCGATTTTTTGGCTATGTGCTAGAAATGAAATTCAGTACAAACCAACAAAAAAACTTATAACTGTGAAGATACTAATATAGATTGAAAATTAAAAGTTAACTTTTATTACTATTATATTAAAAAATGTGATCAGAAAAAGCAAGCAATTAAAATTCCTCTGGATGTAGGAGGCAACAGTATCTGTATTTGAAATGCCTATATGTGACTCAGTCCCACTGATCTTTTAACTGATTTAGACGTATATATTATATGGGTAAGCTAGTGACGTACACTGGCTGTCAATTCCCTTATCTAGATCAAATAACTTCAGTCATTGCCATAGTGACATAACCTCAGTCATTGCCACAGTGACATAACCGATCGCTGATCTGGGATATTTTTGAACTATCAGTTTTAGTGATTGAGCCCGGTCCAGCCGGCTGACCGGGTCGCTCACCGACAGAGCCACAGACTAATTTGGTAAAGTATAGTCCTATGTCTCCTAATTACATCCAGATATTTAAAATCACAAAACAAACCCACCACCCACCCTTTTTTTTTTTTTTTTTTTGCAATTAAAATTCCTCTGGATGTAGGAGGCAACAGTATCTGTATTTGAAATGCCTATATGTGACTCAGTCCCACTGATCTTTTAACTGATTTAGACGTATATATTATATGGGTAAGCTAGTGACGTACACTGGCTGTCAATTCCCTTATCTAGATCAAATAACTTCAGTCATTGCCATAGTGACATAACCTCAGTCATTGCCACAGTGACATAACCGATCGCTGATCTGGGATATTTTTGAACTATCAGTTTTAGTGATTGAGCCCGGTCCAGCCGGCTGACCGGGTCGCTCACCGACAGAGCCACAGACTAATTTGGTAAAGTATAGTCCTATGTCTCCTAATTACATCCAGATATTTAAAATCACAAAACAAACCCACCACCCACCCAACGTTTCACCGCTATACTGCGGCTTTATCAAGGGCAATATAAGAGGGGCGAGTCGCTCTGCAAACTCTTATATGGGGCTGTATCCACAATATCAAAGACCAATTGGTCAAGCAAATAATGTAATTAACCAACCACAAGTTTTGTTTTTATTCAAACCTGCCAATAGAGAACCTATGTCTATCCTCATGTGATATTCTGATGTCATGGATTCCGATGTCATGTGACTACTATCCTCTGCGCATGGCTCTTTTCTGGAAGGACAGACTTAGATTCCGGATCCATGAGAAATAGTCTACTGCGCATGCGTTTATACTTAGCCGGATTTCTGATCCCGATGGTCAACTGCGCATGAGTGTATACTTGGAAACATCGAGGCTTAAAAGACCTAATGCGCATGCGATGACACTTAGCCGGATTTAGTATTCCATCAGATCGTTTTAGTTGCTATATTCTGCGCGCTTGGTAGGAATCCATTACGCATGTCTTTAGACTTAGCCATATTCCTTAACAGATGGATTTACTGCGCATGTTTCAGTACTCATAAGGTATTCTCTTCTAGAGCATCCCTTTGCCTATAACTACGGACTTCAAAAGGATACTGGTCCAGATGGCTTGCTAGACAAAAAGGTATGTATTTAACTGAAACTGTCATAGTTAATCTGTGCACGGCAGTGACCAAACTACATATGTATCTTTTTAGTTGCTCTATTAGCTAGGCAAAATTATCGCATTAAATGTCTAACGGAGTTTTCAAGTAAATTATAATGGTTGGTAATCATTAGTGGCTTTAGCAGAAAGTAAACAGTCCCAAAGTCCCTCAAATAGATGGTAATTCAAATATGATCACTAAATTCATTTTAAATGATAATAATAAAGATAAATTATAATGACGGTACCAAGTGAGCCTAAAGACAGATGATTAAACATATATTCTAAATAAATGGTGTGTAAGTAAAGCCTTCATTAAGGCCCTTTGGAAACATGCAGTCCAGTCTAAATATCCACTTAGCCTCCTCCTGCAATAAAATTCTATCCAAATTTCCTCCTCTCGGACCCAACACCATTTTACGTAGACCAAAGAAAGTGAGACTATTTTTATCACTGTTGTGAAATTCTTTCATGTGTCTCACAATTGCAGTATCCGTGCCTGTTTTGATGTTACTCATATGCTGGCTAATCCTACATCTCAGTTCTTGTATTGTCTTCCCCACATATAGTTTAGGGCAGGTGCACATAATGCCATATACCACCCCCCTACTTTTACAGTTGATGGTATCATACAGTCTGAAGGTTCTACCGGTAGAGGGGTTGGTAAAATCCTTCCTCCTAGGCACAAACCTACAGAAGGAACATTGTCCACAGGGTGATGTGCCGTCTCCCTTCCTCATCTCATATTTATTATGTTCCTGGGTAGAGAAGTGACTATGGACTAACAAGTCCTTTAGATTCCGTCCTCGTCTATAAGTGACATTGGGATACGGGTTCAACACCTCCTGCAGTTCCCTGTCACCTAACAGAAGTGGCCAGTATTTTCGTAATGTCTTCAGGACCCCCGATGATTGATTATCGTAGGTCCCGATGACTCTGATTGGTTTCTTGGATGGAATTCTTGGCGGTTGTGGGGTGTCATTTATAAGATCCGTTCTTGGTGTATTTATAGCTCTGTTAAAGGCCTTATTTAAGACCCGTCTAGGATAGCCCCGTGCTTTAAATCGTGTCTTCAGGTCTAGGCACTCTGCTCTAAAGTTCGTATCATTTGAACAATTCCTACGTACCCGTAGGTATTGTCCGATAGGAATTCCGGATTTTAAGGTTTTTGGGTGGTGACTCTGCCAATGCAATAGACTATTCGTCGCTGTGTCCTTTCTATGAATATTAGTTTGGATGATATTATCAGAGTCAATGTATATCTCCAAGTCCAGAAAATTGATTCTCCTCCCTCCGATCTCTGATGTAAACAGCATCCCAATCTGATTAGTGTTTAAAACTGAAATAAATTGTTGTAAAGTGTCTAAATCCCCTTCCCAAAAAATCAAAATATCGTCAATATACCGCCCCCAAAATGATATGTGTTCCGTGAATGGTAGATTCTGTTCCGAGAAAACAATTTGATCCTCCCAGTGTCCTAAAAAAAGGTTTGCAAAAGAAGGTGCACAAATAGTGCCCATTGCTGTGCCACGGATTTGTTTATAGATGGTGCCATTGAAGGTAAAGAAATTGTGTGTCAGTACAAAACTTAAAAGTGTCAATGTAAAGGAATTGTGTGCTGAGTACTGAGTTCCTCTAGTGTTCAAGAATTTAGCTATTGCTTGGATGCCGAGATCATGTCCAATGTTGCTGTAAAGGCCTTCTACGTCCAGGCTTACCAATATTGTATTCTCTGTCACTCCTACATTATGGAGTTTTAAGACCGTATCCTTCGTATCTCGCAGATATGATGGTAAGGACTCAACGAAGGGTCTAAGAATGTAGTCAATGTATCTACTGCTCTCCTGGGTTACATTATCGTTCCCAGACACGATGGGTCTGCCCGGGACTGGATTCACCTTTTTATGCACTTTAGGAAGTGCATAAAACGTAGCCATTGTAGGTTTGGGATTATAAAGTACTTTGTACTCATCTTCTGATAGTAATTTATCCATCTTAGCCCTCATAAGTAGTACTTTCAATTCCCTCAAAAAGTCTAGTGTAGGATCTTTTTTCAAAATCTGATACGTATTTCTGTCATCTAGTATCTTTTGACACATGGAGATATACATATTCCTCTGCATGACGACAACATTTCCCCCTTTATCAGAGCTTTTAACCACCAGGTCTCCGTTCTGTCTCAATTGTTCTACAGCCAACCATTCCTCCCTACTCATATTCTCCGGAATCTTCTGTTTCTTGTTTCTTTTTCCTAATTCAATAAGGTCCAGTGTCACCATGTTTACAAACATTTCTATGTTGTTATACCAGGTGATCGATGGTGTAAACTGGCTCCGTGGTTTAAGATCAGTGAAAGGAGCAATAATTGGTGAAGGACCCATTGTATTTTCCTCCTCTAAGGATTCTAATATTCTAATTGCTTCCTGTTCTCGTTGTAGAATCCGTGATGGGTTCCTGGACCTCATTAGATGGTACTTATGAAGAATCAACTTACGGGCGAAAAGATTAACATCCTTCACCCATGTGAATTCCTGAAAGTCCGGAGTTGGTGTAAACGTTAGACCTTTTCTAAGAACGGAGAGCTGGTGGTCAGTAAGGGGGAAACCTGAGAGATTTATCACCTGTAGTTCTTTGTTCAGGGTTGTCTCTTCATCCCTAAAAAAATGGATGGAATCGTTGTAGTATTGCTGATTGCCTGGGTTGTCTCCATACTGATATTTTGTGTATTTTGCACCGGAGTCCCTTGGTCTGTGGGGTCCGAGACAGAGGCATTGGAGATATATGGCCGTGAGGAGGAGGCCTGGACTGAGTCGCATGTTGGTAATTTAGATGGTCGGGGTTGGTATAATTTGCTAGCTGGTTGAGAATGTTTATATACAGTTTTACGTTTTGTGCCTGTACGTAGATCCTGATTTACTGATGTGTCTGATTCAGATATATCAGACTCTGAATAATCAGTGTCTTTTATTTTACGACGTGGTCTGTAATTATTGGTATTCCTTTTGATGTTATATATGTTCCCTGTCTCAAAGTCAGTAGCGTCCCTTATAAACTTTCTATGTTTACGTTCCTTGATTTCCTTTTTCAAATTGTCAATGTTTTTTTGTAGATTAATTTCTGCTTTCTGGAAATCTGGATTCGTTGAGAATATTTGAATCTCACTAATTTCTTTGTCTAGTTGTTCACCAATTTTCTTAAAATACCCACGTTCGTAATTTAACAGGTAATTCATCAAGCGTAAAGAGCTGTCCGTTAGCAAACTTTCCCACCCCTTTATAAAGTCTGAATCATCCGTATGAGAGTTGGGGGAGATAGGAATCCGGAGGCCCCTGTACACTAAACCCTTTTGTACATAGGACTCCAGACTAGCAATCTCCCACCAGGATCTAGTATATGATTTGTAAGTTCTTTCAATCTGTCTAAAGGCTGACTTGAAATCAATTTGTCCAATCGGTAAGGTTTCTCTTGAAAAAACATGTGCTGCCTCGAGATTCAAAGTCTCGTTATTAGGTTTATTGTTCAAGAAACCAGCCATAACATCGAATACAATGTACTTTTCCCTAAATCGGGAGAGGGGCAAAGAACACGGGAACCTAAGGTATCCCCAGATATAGATTACAACAAAAGTTAGCCCCTGAAATTCAGTGCGGATTGGATGACAGGCACCCTAGGCACCCAGGATCGGCTTTAGTTTCACGTGTATCTCTTAAGCCGGCAGAGAAAATCCACCTGATATGCGCTCCACACAATTGAATAGAGACGCCATTGATTTTCTATGGGAATTGCAGAAATGACTTCTAAGCCTCAAAATAATGACTTTTTTTCCTAAGGTGGTAGGAATGAAACTCAGTGCGGGCTGGATGGGGTCCCCCCTGGGCACCGCAGACCTAAGCTTGTTTAACTCCTACCTCTTAAAGGGACCGAGAAAAAATGACCTTTTCTGCACTCCAATGTAAGTCAATGGGGCGATTTTTTGGCTATGTGCTAGAAATGAAATTCAGTGCGGATTGGATGACAGGTACCCTAGGCACCCAGGATCGGCTTTAGTTTCACGTGTATCTCTTAAGCCGGCAGAGAAAACCCACCTGATATGCGCTCCACACAATTGAATTAGAGACGCCGTTGATTTTCTATGGGAATTGCAGAAATGACTTCTAAGCCTCAAAATAATGACTTTTTTTCCTAAGGTGGTAGGAATGAAACTCAGTGCGGGCTGGATGGGGTCCCCCCTGGGCACCGCAGACCTAAGCTTGTTTAACTCCTACCTCTTAAAGGGACCGAGAAAAAATGACCTTTTCTGCACTCCAATGTAAGTCAATGGGGCGATTTTTTGGCTATGTGCTAGAAATGAAATTCAGTGCGGATTGGATGACAGGCACCCTAGGCACCCAGGATCGGCTTTAGTTTCACGTGTATCTCTTAAGCCGGCAGAGAAAACCCACCTGATATGCGCTCCACACAATTGAATTAGAGACGCCGTTGATTTTCTATGGGAATTGCAGAAATGACTTCTAAGCCTCAAAATAATGACTTTTTTTCCTAAGGTGGTAGGAATGAAACTCAGTGTGGGCTGGATGGGGTCCCCCCTGGGCACCGCAGACCTAAGCTTGTTTAACTCCTACCTCTTAAAGGGACCGAGAAAAAATGACCTTTTCTGCACTCCAATGTAAGTCAATGGGGCGATTTTTTGGCTATGTGCTAGAAATGAAATTCAGTGCGGATTGGATGACAGGCACCCTAGGCACCCAGGATCGGCTTTAGTTTCACGTGTATCTCTTAAGCCGGCAGAGAAAACCCACCTGATATGCGCTCCACGCAATTGAATTAGAGACGCCGTTGATTTTCTATGGGAATTGCAGAAATGACTTCTAAGCCTCAAAATAATGACTTTTTTTCCTAAGGTGGTAGGAATGAAACTCAGTGCGGGCTGGATGGGGTCCCCCCTGGGCACCGCAGACCTAAGCTTGTTTAACTCCTACCTCTTAAAGGGACCGAGAAAAAATGACCTTTTCTGCACTCCAATGTAAGTCAATGGGGCGATTTTTTGGCTATGTGCTAGAAATGAAATTCAGTGCGGATTGGATGACAGGCACCCTAGGCACCCAGGATCGGCTTTAGTTTCACGTGTATCTCTTAAGCCGGCAGAGAAAATCCACCTGATATGCGCTCCACACAATTGAATAGAGACGCCGTTGATTTTCTATGGGAATTGCAGAAATGACTTCTAAGCCTCAAAATAATGACTTTTTTTCCTAAGGTGGTAGGAATGAAACTCAGTGCGGGCTGGATGGGGTCCCCCCTGGGCACCGCAGACCTAAGCTTGTTTAACTCCTACCTCTTAAAGGGACCGAGAAAAAATGACCTTTTCTGCACTCCAATGTAAGTCAATGGGGCGATTTTTTGGCTATGTGCTAGAAATGAAATTCAGTGCGGATTGGATGACAGGCACCCTAGGCACCCAGGATCGGCTTTAGTTTCACTGTGTATCTCTTAAGCCGGCAGAGAAAACCCACCTGATATGCGCTCCACACAATTGAATAGAGACGCCGTTGATTTTCTATGGGAATTGCAGAAATGACTTCTAAGCCTCAAAATAATGACTTTTTTTCCTAAGGTGGTAGGAATGAAACTCAGTGCGGGCTGGATGGGGTCCCCCCTGGGCACCGCAGACCTAAGCTTGTTTAACTCCTACCTCTTAAAGGGACCGAGAAAAAATGACCTTTTCTGCACTCCAATGTAAGTCAATGGGGCGATTTTTTGGCTATGTGCTAGAAATGAAATTCAGTGCGGATTGGATGACAGGCACCCTAGGCACCCAGGATCGGCTTTAGTTTCATGTGTATCTCTTAAGCCGGCAGAGAAAACCCACCTGATATGCGCTCCACACAATTGAATAGAGACGCCGTTGATTTTCTATGGGAATTGCAGAAATGACTTCTAAGCCTCAAAATAATGACTTTTTTTCCTAAGGTGGTAGGAATGAAACTCAGTGCGGGCTGGATGGGGTCCCCCCTGGGCACCGCAGACCTAAGCTTGTTTAACTCCTACCTCTTAAAGGGACCGAGAAAAAATGACCTTTTCTGCACTCCAATGTAAGTCAATGGGGCGATTTTTTGGCTATGTGCTAGAAATGAAATTCAGTGCGGATTGGATGACAGGCACCCTAGGCACCCAGGATCGGCTTTAGTTTCACGTGTATCTCTTAAGCCGGCAGAGAAAATCCACCTGATATGCGCTCCACACAATTGAATTAGAGACGCCAGTTGATTTTCTATGGGAATTGCAGAAATGACTTCTAAGCCTCAAAATAATGACTTTTTTTCCTAAGGTGGTAGGAATGAAACTCAGTGCGGGCTGGATGGGGTCCCCCCTGGGCACCGCAGACCTAAGCTTGTTTAACTCCTACCTCTTAAAGGGACCGAGAAAAAATGACCTTTTCTGCACTCCAATGTAAGTCAATGGGGCGATTTTTTGGCTATGTGCTAGAAATGAAATTCAGTGCGGATTGGATGACAGGCACCCTAGGCACCCAGGATCGGCTTTAGTTTCACGTGTATCTCTTAAGCCGGCAGAGAAAACCCACCTGATATGCGCTCCACACAATTGAATTAGAGACGCCGTTGATTTTCTATGGGAATTGCAGAAATGACTTCTAAGCCTCAAAATAATGACTTTTTTTCCTAAGGTGGTAGGAATGAAACTCAGTGCGGGCTGGATGGGGTCCCCCCTGGGCACCGCAGACCTAAGCTTGTTTAACTCCTACCTCTTAAAGGGACCGAGAAAAAATGACCTTTTCTGCACTCCAATGTAAGTCAATGGGGCGATTTTTTGGCTATGTGCTAGAAATGAAATTCAGTGCGGATTGGATGACAGGCACCCTAGGCACCCAGGATCGGCTTTAGTTTCACGTGTATCTCTTAAGCCGGCAGAGAAAACCCACCTGATATGCGCTCCACACAATTGAATTAGAGACGCCGTTGATTTTCTATGGGAATTGCAGAAATGACTTCTAAGCCTCAAAATAATGACTTTTTTTCCTAAGGTGGTAGGAATGAAACTCAGTGCGGGCTGGATGGGGTCCCCCCTGGGCACCGCAGACCTAAGCTTGTTTAACTCCTACCTCTTAAAGGGACCGAGAAAAAATGACCTTTTCTGCACTCCAATGTAAGTCAATGGGGCGATTTTTTGGCTATGTGCTAGAAATGAAATTCAGTGCGGATTGGATGACAGGCACCCTAGGCACCCAGGATCGGCTTTAGTTTCACGTGTATCTCTTAAGCCGGCAGAGAAAACCCACCTGATATGCGCTCCACACAATTGAATTAGAGACGCCGTTGATTTTCTATGGGAATTGCAGAAATGACTTCTAAGCCTCAAAATAATGACTTTTTTTCCTAAGGTGGTAGGAATGAAACTCAGTGTGGGCTGGATGGGGTCCCCCCTGGGCACCGCAGACCTAAGCTTGTTTAACTCCTACCTCTTAAAGGGACCGAGAAAAAATGACCTTTTCTGCACTCCAATGTAAGTCAATGGGGCGATTTTTTGGCTATGTGCTAGAAATGAAATTCAGTGCGGATTGGATGACAGGCACCCTAGGCACCCAGGATCGGCTTTAGTTTCACGTGTATCTCTTAAGCCGGCAGAGAAAATCCACCTGATATGCGCTCCACACAATTGAATAGAGACGCCGTTGATTTTCTATGGGAATTGCAGAAATGACTTCTAAGCCTCAAAATAATGACTTTTTTTCCTAAGGTGGTAGGAATGAAACTCAGTGCGGGCTGGATGGGGTCCCCCCTGGGCACCGCAGACCTAAGCTTGTTTAACTCCTACCTCTTAAAGGGACCGAGAAAAAATGACCTTTTCTGCACTCCAATGTAAGTCAATGGGGCGATTTTTTGGCTATGTGCTAGAAATGAAATTCAGTGCGGATTGGATGACAGGCACCCTAGGCACCCAGGATCGGCTTTAGTTTCACGTGTATCTCTTAAGCCGGCAGAGAAAATCCCACCTGATATGCGCTCCACACAATTGAATAGAGACGCCAGTTGATTTTCTATGGGAATTGCAGAAATGACTTCTAAGCCTCAAAATAATGACTTTTTTTCCTAAGGTGGTAGGAATGAAACTCAGTGCGGGCTGGATGGGGTCCCCCCTGGGCACCGCAGACCTAAGCTTGTTTAACTCCTACCTCTTAAAGGGACCGAGAAAAAATGACCTTTTCTGCACTCCAATGTAAGTCAATGGGGCGATTTTTTGGCTATGTGCTAGAAATGAAATTCAGTGCGGATTGGATGACAGGCACCCTAGGCACCCAGGATCGGCTTTAGTTTCACGTGTATCTCTTAAGCCGGCAGAGAAAATCCACCTGATATGCGCTCCACACAATTGAATAGAGACGCCGTTGATTTTCTATGGGAATTGCAGAAATGACTTCTAAGCCTCAAAATAATGACTTTTTTTCCTAAGGTGGTAGGAATGAAACTCAGTGCGGGCTGGATGGGGTCCCCCCTGGGCACCGCAGACCTAAGCTTGTTTAACTCCTACCTCTTAAAGGGACCGAGAAAAAATGACCTTTTCTGCACTCCAATGTAAGTCAATGGGGCGATTTTTTGGCTATGTGCTAGAAATGAAATTCAGTGCGGATTGGATGACAGGCACCCTAGGCACCCAGGATCGGCTTTAGTTTCACGTGTATCTCTTAAGCCGGCAGAGAAAACCCACCTGATATGCGCTCCACACAATTGAATAGAGACGCCGTTGATTTTCTATGGGAATTGCAGAAATGACTTCTAAGCCTCAAAATAATGACTTTTTTTCCTAAGGTGGTAGGAATGAAACTCAGTGCGGGCTGAATGGGGTCCCCCCTGGGCACCGCAGACCTAAGCTTGTTTAACTCCTACCTCTTAAAGGGACCGAGAAAAAATGACCTTTTCTGCACTCCAATGTAAGTCAATGGGGCGATTTTTTGGCTATGTGCTAGAAATGAAATTCAGTGCGGATTGGATGACAGGCACCCTAGGCACCCAGGATCGGCTTTAGTTTCACGTGTATCTCTTAAGCCGGCAGAGAAAACCCACCTGATATGCGCTCCACACAATTGAATTAGAGACGCCGTTGATTTTCTATGGGAATTGCAGAAATGACTTCTAAGCCTCAAAATAATGACTTTTTTTCCTAAGGTGGTAGGAATGAAACTCAGTGCGGGCTGGATGGGGTCCCCCCTGGGCACCGCAGACCTAAGCTTGTTTAACTCCTACCTCTTAAAGGGACCGAGAAAAAATGACCTTTTCTGCACTCCAATGTAAGTCAATGGGGCGATTTTTTGGCTATGTGCTAGAAATGAAATTCAGTGCGGATTGGATGACAGGCACCCTAGGCACCCAGGATCGGCTTTAGTTTCACGTGTATCTCTTAAGGCGGCAGAGAAAATCCACCTGATATGCGCTCCACACAATTGAATAGAGACGCCATTGATTTTCTATGGGAATTGCAGAAATGACTTCTAAGCCTCAAAATAATGACTTTTTTTCCTAAGGTGGTAGGAATGAAACTCAGTGTGGGCTGGATGGGGTCCCCCCTGGGCACCGCAGACCTAAGCTTGTTTAACTCCTACCTCTTAAAGGGACCGAGAAAAAATGACCTTTTCTGCACTCCAATGTAAGTCAATGGGGCGATTTTTTGGCTATGTGCTAGAAATGAAATTCAGTGCGGATTGGATGACAGGCACCCTAGGCACCCAGGATCGGCTTTAGTTTCACGTGTATCTCTTAAGCCGGCAGAGAAAACCCACCTGATATGCGCTCCACACAATTGAATTAGAGACGCCGTTGATTTTCTATGGGAATTGCAGAAATGACTTCTAAGCCTCAAAATAATGACTTTTTTTCCTAAGGTGGTAGGAATGAAACTCAGTGCGGGCTGGATGGGGTCCCCCCTGGGCACCGCAGACCTAAGCTTGTTTAACTCCTACCTCTTAAAGGGACCGAGAAAAAATGACATTTTCTGCACTCCAATGTAAGTCAATGGGGCGATTTTTTGGCTATGTGCTAGAAATGAAATTCAGTGTTACATGTTGTTGCCTAAGCAACAATTACCATTTTCCCTATAGGATTAAAACGTAACTTTTATTGAATTTATTTAGTAGTAGAAACCAAACTTGTGATATATATATACAGTGCTATATATTAAAAATAGTAGCGTTCAAGAATTTGTTTACTAGTTTTATTCTGAGAGTACAGTGTAGCTAGGGTGATTCACTGATGGTGGGGAGACAGTTTGTCATGTATATACTGAAGAGTGTACTTAATATGTAATTTGATTTTATTCTCCTCCACTCCGTGATTCCACCACAAAAGCGGGCGACAGTGTGCATATACAGTAGCAGCTTGGTTCAGGTGCTTCACAAGGCTATAGTCGGACCGCCGGCCAGTCCGATAATAGTTATAGGTGTATATTTTATTTAAAGGCTCAGAACCACAGAAAGGTAGTCTGCTTGGTATTAATTAGTATCGCATTACGTGACCTGCAAGGAACAGGAGGCACTTGTGATTAAATATACTGAGTTCTGTGTTCTGGCAGCATTTAGTTTATGTTTGTCTGGCTGCACTGACACACTGTAACAAAAAGAGCGCTGTGTCAGTTTGCGGTTGTAACTGGCGATACTCGCCCAATTATGTTACACCGTCTCAACTGGATACAGAGCACGCTGTGATCTGTAGTGTGCGGAAGACACTAGCAATATATCACTTTAGATGGAGCTAGGTGTCCACTGACAGCTAGTTTTAAGCTTGTCGGGGTTCACTGGCACATTGTAACAGATCCCTATGTTAGCCGCGGCTCACAGTGGCGTTACATGCCTAATAGTGGTTAAGCCGCTAAGACTGAACAAAGGGTAGTATAGTGGCGGGGGTACACCTCTTGGGGTGCCAACGGGCACGGCCCGTAGTTGTGGTGTTTGCCCGCGCCACTCAATAGGATCGGCTACACTGTTTTTTATATTTTGCCGCTAGATCGGCTGTTCAACATACATGAGTCAGAATAGTACAATTCAATAGAACGCTAACTATATTAAAAGATCATGCCGTATAGACCTGACTAGTTTCGCCAACCGCGTTGGCTTTATCAAAGGTGGCATTATGAGACCGAGAAAAAATGACCTTTTCTGCACTCCAATGTAAGTCAATGGGGCGATTTTTTGGCTATGTGCTAGAAATGAAATTCAGTGCGGATTGGATGACAGGCACCCTAGGCACCCAGGATCGGCTTTAGTTTCACGTGTATCTCTTAAGCCGGCAGAGAAAACCCACCTGATATGCGCTCCACACAATTGAATAGAGACGCCGTTGATTTTCTATGGGAATTGCAGAAATGACTTCTAAGCCTCAAAATAATGACTTTTTTTCCTAAGGTGGTAGGAATGAAACTCAGTGCGGGCTGGATGGGGTCCCCCCTGGGCACCGCAGCTCTAAGCTTGTTTAACTCCTACCTCTTAAAGGGACCGAGAAAAAATGACCTTTTCTGCACTCCAATGTAAGTCAATGGGGCGATTTTTTGGCTATGTGCTAGAAATGAAATTCAGTGCGGATTGGATGACAGGCACCCTAGGCACCCAGGATCGGCTTTAGTTTCATGTGTATCTCTTAAGGCGGCAGAGAAAATCCACCTGATATCCGCTCCACACAATTGAATAGAGACGCCATTGATTTTCTATGGGAATTGCAGAAATGACTTCTAAGCCTCAAAATAATGACTTTTTTTCCTAAGGTGGTAGGAATGAAACTCAGTGTGGGCTGGATGGGGTCCCCCCTGGGCACCGCAGACCTAAGCTTGTTTAACTCCTACCTCTTAAAGGGACCGAGAAAAAATGACCTTTTCTGCACTCCAATGTAAGTCAATGGGGCGATTTTTTGGCTATGTGCTAGAAATGAAATTCAGTGCGGATTGGATGACAGGCACCCTAGGCACCCAGGATCGGCTTTAGTTTCACGTGTATCTCTTAAGCCGGCAGAGAAAACCCACCTGATATGCGCTCCACACAATTGAATTAGAGACGCCGTTGATTTTCTATGGGAATTGCAGAAATGACTTCTAAGCCTCAAAATAATGACTTTTTTTCCTAAGGTGGTAGGAATGAAACTCAGTGCGGGCTGGATGGGGTCCCCCCTGGGCACCGCAGACCTAAGCTTGTTTAACTCCTACCTCTTAAAGGGACAGAGAAAAAATGACATTTTCTGCACTCCAATGTAAGTCAATGGGGCGATTTTTTGGCTATGTGCTAGAAATGAAATTCAGTACAAACCAACAAAAAAACTTATAACTGTGAAGATACTAATATAGATTGAAAATTAAAAGTTAACTTTTATTACTATTATATTAAAAAATGTGATCAGAAAAAGCAAGCAATTAAAATTCCTCTGGATGTAGGAGGCAACAGTATCTGTATTTGAAATGCCTATATGTGACTCAGTCCCACTGATCTTTTAACTGATTTAGACGTATATATTATATGGGTAAGCTAGTGACGTACACTGGCTGTCAATTCCCTTATCTAGATCAAATAACTTCAGTCATTGCCATAGTGACATAACCTCAGTCATTGCCACAGTGACATAACCGATCGCTGATCTGGGATATTTTTGAACTATCAGTTTTAGTGATTGAGCCCGGTCCAGCCGGCTGACCGGGTCGCTCACCTGACAGAGCCACAGACTAATTTGGTAAAGTATAGTCCTATGTCTCCTAATTACATCCAGATATTTAAAATCACAAAACAAACCCACCACCCACCCTTTTTTTTTTTTTTTTTTTTTTTTTTTTTTGCAATTAAAATTCCTCTGGATGTAGGAGGCAACAGTATCTGTATTTGAAATGCCTATATGTGACTCAGTCCCACTGATCTTTTAACTGATTTAGACGTATATATTATATGGGTAAGCTAGTGACGTACACTGGCTGTCAATTCCCTTATCTAGATCAAATAACTTCAGTCATTGCCATAGTGACATAACCTCAGTCATTGCCACAGTGACATAACCGATCGCTGATCTGGGATATTTTTGAACTATCAGTTTTAGTGATTGAGCCCGGTCCAGCCGGCTGACCGGGTCGCTCACCGACAGAGCCACAGACTAATTTGGTAAAGTATAGTCCTATGTCTCCTAATTACATCCAGATATTTAAAATCACAAAACAAACCCACCACCCACCCAACGTTTCACCGCTATACTGCGGCTTTATCAAGGGCAATATAAGAGGGGCGAGTCGCTCTGCAAACTCTTATATGGGGCTGTATCCACAATATCAAAGACCAATTGGTCAAGCAAATAATGTAATTAACCAACCACAAGTTTTGTTTTTATTCAAACCTGCCAATAGAGAACCTATGTCTATCCTCATGTGATATTCTGATGTCATGGATTCCGATGTCATGTGACTACTATCCTCTGCGCATGGCTCTTTTCTGGAAGGACAGACTTAGATTCCGGATCCATGAGAAATAGTCTACTGCGCATGCGTTTATACTTAGCCGGATTTCTGATCCCGATGGTCAACTGCGCATGAGTGTATACTTGGAAACATCGAGGCTTAAAAGACCTAATGCGCATGCGATGACACTTAGCCGGATTTAGTATTCCATCAGATCGTTTTAGTTGCTATATTCTGCGCGCTTGGTAGGAATCCATTACGCATGTCTTTAGACTTAGCCATATTCCTTAACAGATGGATTTACTGCGCATGTTTCAGTACTCATAAGGTATTCTCTTCTAGAGCATCCCTTTGCCTATAACTACGGACTTCAAAAGGATACTGGTCCAGATGGCTTGCTAGACAAAAAGGTATGTATTTAACTGAAACTGTCATAGTTAATCTGTGCACGGCAGTGACCAAACTACATATGTATCTTTTTAGTTGCTCTATTAGCTAGGCAAAATTATCGCATTAAATGTCTAACGGAGTTTTCAAGTAAATTATAATGGTTGGTAATCATTAGTGGCTTTAGCAGAAAGTAAACAGTCCCAAAGTCCCTCAAATAGATGGTAATTCAAATATGATCACTAAATTCATTTTAAATGATAATAATAAAGATAAATTATAATGACGGTACCAAGTGAGCCTAAAGACAGATGATTAAACATATATTCTAAATAAATGGTGTGTAAGTAAAGCCTTCATTAAGGCCCTTTGGAAACATGCAGTCCAGTCTAAATATCCACTTAGCCTCCTCCTGCAATAAAATTCTATCCAAATTTCCTCCTCTCGGACCCAACACCATTTTACGTAGACCAAAGAAAGTGAGACTATTTTTATCACTGTTGTGAAATTCTTTCATGTGTCTCACAATTGCAGTATCCGTGCCTGTTTTGATGTTACTCATATGCTGGCTAATCCTACATCTCAGTTCTTGTATTGTCTTCCCCACATATAGTTTAGGGCAGGTGCACATAATGCCATATACCACCCCCCTACTTTTACAGTTGATGGTATCATACAGTCTGAAGGTTCTACCGGTAGAGGGGTTGGTAAAATCCTTCCTCCTAGGCACAAACCTACAGAAGGAACATTGTCCACAGGGTGATGTGCCGTCTCCCTTCCTCATCTCATATTTATTATGTTCCTGGGTAGAGAAGTGACTATGGACTAACAAGTCCTTTAGATTCCGTCCTCGTCTATAAGTGACATTGGGATACGGGTTCAACACCTCCTGCAGTTCCCTGTCACCTAACAGAAGTGGCCAGTATTTTCGTAATGTCTTCAGGACCCCCGATGATTGATTATCGTAGGTCCCGATGACTCTGATTGGTTTCTTGGATGGAATTCTTGGCGGTTATGGGGTGTCATTTATAAGATCCGTTCTTGGTGTATTTATAGCTCTGTTAAAGGCCTTATTTAAGACCCGTCTAGGATAGCCCCGTGCTTTAAATCGTGTCTTCAGGTCTAGGCACTCTGCTCTAAAGTTCGTATCATTTGAACAATTCCTACGTACCCGTAGGTATTGTCCGATAGGAATTCCGGATTTTAAGGTTTTTGGGTGGTGACTCTGCCAATGCAATAGACTATTCGTCGCTGTGTCCTTTCTATGAATATTAGTTTGGATGATATTATCAGAGTCAATGTATATCTCCAAGTCCAGAAAATTGATTCTCCTCCCTCCGATCTCTGATGTAAACAGCATCCCAATCTGATTAGTGTTTAAAACTGAAATAAATTGTTGTAAAGTGTCTAAATCCCCTTCCCAAAAAATCAAAATATCGTCAATATACCGCCCCCAAAATGATATGTGTTCCGTGAATGGTAGATTCTGTTCCGAGAAAACAATTTGATCCTCCCAGTGTCCTAAAAAAAGGTTTGCAAAAGAAGGTGCACAAATAGTGCCCATTGCTGTGCCACGGATTTGTTTATAGATGGTGCCATTGAAGGTAAAGAAATTGTGTGTCAGTACAAAACTTAAAAGTGTCAATGTAAAGGAATTGTGTGCTGAGTACTGAGTTCCTCTAGTGTTCAAGAATTTAGCTATTGCTTGGATGCCGAGATCATGTCCAATGTTGCTGTAAAGGCCTTCTACGTCCAGGCTTACCAATATTGTATTCTCTGTCACTCCTACATTATGGAGTTTTAAGACCGTATCCTTCGTATCTCGCAGATATGATGGTAAGGACTCAACGAAGGGTCTAAGAATGTAGTCAATGTATCTACTGCTCTCCTGGGTTACATTATCGTTCCCAGACACGATGGGTCTGCCCGGGACTGGATTCACCTTTTTATGCACTTTAGGAAGTGCATAAAACGTAGCCATTGTAGGTTTGGGATTATAAAGTACTTTGTACTCATCTTCTGATAGTAATTTATCCATCTTAGCCCTCATAAGTAGTACTTTCAATTCCCTCAAAAAGTCTAGTGTAGGATCTTTTTTCAAAATCTGATACGTATTTCTGTCATCTAGTATCTTTTGACACATGGAGATATACATATTCCTCTGCATGACGACAACATTTCCCCCTTTATCAGAGCTTTTAACCACCAGGTCTCCGTTCTGTCTCAATTGTTCTACAGCCAACCATTCCTCCCTACTCATATTCTCCGGAATCTTCTGTTTCTTGTTTCTTTTTCCTAATTCAATAAGGTCCAGTGTCACCATGTTTACAAACATTTCTATGTTGTTATACCAGGTGATCGATGGTGTAAACTGGCTCCGTGGTTTAAGATCAGTGAAAGGAGCAATAATTGGTGAAGGACCCATTGTATTTTCCTCCTCTAAGGATTCTAATATTCTAATTGCTTCCTGTTCTCGTTGTAGAATCCGTGATGGGTTCCTGGACCTCATTAGATGGTACTTATGAAGAATCAACTTACGGGCGAAAAGATTAACATCCTTCACCCATGTGAATTCCTGAAAGTCCGGAGTTGGTGTAAACGTTAGACCTTTTCTAAGAACGGAGAGCTGGTGGTCAGTAAGGGGGAAACCTGAGAGATTTATCACCTGTAGTTCTTTGTTCAGGGTTGTCTCTTCATCCCTAAAAAAATGGATGGAATCGTTGTAGTATTGCTGATTGCCTGGGTTGTCTCCATACTGATATTTTGTGTATTTTGCACCGGAGTCCCTTGGTCTGTGGGGTCCGAGACAGAGGCATTGGAGATATATGGCCGTGAGGAGGAGGCCTGGACTGAGTCGCATGTTGGTAATTTAGATGGTCGGGGTTGGTATAATTTGCTAGCTGGTTGAGAATGTTTATATACAGTTTTACGTTTTGTGCCTGTACGTAGATCCTGATTTACTGATGTGTCTGATTCAGATATATCAGACTCTGAATAATCAGTGTCTTTTATTTTACGACGTGGTCTGTAATTATTGGTATTCCTTTTGATGTTATATATGTTCCCTGTCTCAAAGTCAGTAGCGTCCCTTATAAACTTTCTATGTTTACGTTCCTTGATTTCCTTTTTCAAATTGTCAATGTTTTTTTGTAGATTAATTTCTGCTTTCTGGAAATCTGGATTCGTTGAGAATATTTGAATCTCACTAATTTCTTTGTCTAGTTGTTCACCAATTTTCTTAAAATACCCACGTTCGTAATTTAACAGGTAATTCATCAAGCGTAAAGAGCTGTCCGTTAGCAAACTTTCCCACCCCTTTATAAAGTCTGAATCATCCGTATGAGAGTTGGGGGAGATAGGAATCCGGAGGCCCCTGTACACTAAACCCTTTTGTACATAGGACTCCAGACTAGCAATCTCCCACCAGGATCTAGTATATGATTTGTAAGTTCTTTCAATCTGTCTAAAGGCTGACTTGAAATCAATTTGTCCAATCGGTAAGGTTTCTCTTGAAAAAACATGTGCTGCCTCGAGATTCAAAGTCTCGTTATTAGGTTTATTGTTCAAGAAACCAGCCATAACATCGAATACAATGTACTTTTCCCTAAATCGGGAGAGGGGCAAAGAACACGGGAACCTAAGGTATCCCCAGATATAGATTACAACAAAAGTTAGCCCCTGAAATTCAGTGCGGATTGGATGACAGGCACCCTAGGCACCCAGGATCGGCTTTAGTTTCACGTGTATCTCTTAAGCCGGCAGAGAAAATCCACCTGATATGCGCTCCACACAATTGAATAGAGACGCCATTGATTTTCTATGGGAATTGCAGAAATGACTTCTAAGCCTCAAAATAATGACTTTTTTTCCTAAGGTGGTAGGAATGAAACTCAGTGCGGGCTGGATGGGGTCCCCCCTGGGCACCGCAGACCTAAGCTTGTTTAACTCCTACCTCTTAAAGGGACCGAGAAAAAATGACCTTTTCTGCACTCCAATGTAAGTCAATGGGGCGATTTTTTGGCTATGTGCTAGAAATGAAATTCAGTGCGGATTGGATGACAGGTACCCTAGGCACCCAGGATCGGCTTTAGTTTCACGTGTATCTCTTAAGCCGGCAGAGAAAACCCACCTGATATGCGCTCCACACAATTGAATTAGAGACGCCGTTGATTTTCTATGGGAATTGCAGAAATGACTTCTAAGCCTCAAAATAATGACTTTTTTTCCTAAGGTGGTAGGAATGAAACTCAGTGCGGGCTGGATGGGGTCCCCCCTGGGCACCGCAGACCTAAGCTTGTTTAACTCCTACCTCTTAAAGGGACCGAGAAAAAATGACCTTTTCTGCACTCCAATGTAAGTCAATGGGGCGATTTTTTGGCTATGTGCTAGAAATGAAATTCAGTGCGGATTGGATGACAGGCACCCTAGGCACCCAGGATCGGCTTTAGTTTCACGTGTATCTCTTAAGCCGGCAGAGAAAACCCACCTGATATGCGCTCCACACAATTGAATTAGAGACGCCGTTGATTTTCTATGGGAATTGCAGAAATGACTTCTAAGCCTCAAAATAATGACTTTTTTTCCTAAGGTGGTAGGAATGAAACTCAGTGTGGGCTGGATGGGGTCCCCCCTGGGCACCGCAGACCTAAGCTTGTTTAACTCCTACCTCTTAAAGGGACCGAGAAAAAATGACCTTTTCTGCACTCCAATGTAAGTCAATGGGGCGATTTTTTGGCTATGTGCTAGAAATGAAATTCAGTGCGGATTGGATGACAGGCACCCTAGGCACCCAGGATCGGCTTTAGTTTCACGTGTATCTCTTAAGCCGGCAGAGAAAACCCACCTGATATGCGCTCCACACAATTGAATTAGAGACGCCGTTGATTTTCTATGGGAATTGCAGAAATGACTTCTAAGCCTCAAAATAATGACTTTTTTTTCCTAAGGTGGTAGGAATGAAACTCAGTGCGGGCTGGATGGGGTCCCCCCTGGGCACCGCAGACCTAAGCTTGTTTAACTCCTACCTCTTAAAGGGACCGAGAAAAAATGACCTTTTCTGCACTCCAATGTAAGTCAATGGGGCGATTTTTTGGCTATGTGCTAGAAATGAAATTCAGTGCGGATTGGATGACAGGCACCCTAGGCACCCAGGATCGGCTTTAGTTTCACGTGTATCTCTTAAGCCGGCAGAGAAAACCCACCTGATATGCGCTCCACACAATTGAATTAGAGACGCCGTTGATTTTCTATGGGAATTGCAGAAATGACTTCTAAGCCTCAAAATAATGACTTTTTTTCCTAAGGTGGTAGGAATGAAACTCAGTGTGGGCTGGATGGGGTCCCCCCTGGGCACCGCAGACCTAAGCTTGTTTAACTCCTACCTCTTAAAGGGACCGAGAAAAAATGACCTTTTCTGCACTCCAATGTAAGTCAATGGGGCGATTTTTTGGCTATGTGCTAGAAATGAAATTCAGTGCGGATTGGATGACAGGCACCCTAGGCACCCAGGATCGGCTTTAGTTTCACGTGTATCTCTTAAGCCGGCAGAGAAAACCCACCTGATATGCGCTCCACACAATTGAATTAGAGACGCCGTTGATTTTCTATGGGAATTGCAGAAATGACTTCTAAGCCTCAAAATAATGACTTTTTTTCCTAAGGTGGTAGGAATGAAACTCAGTGCGGGCTGGATGGGGTCCCCCCTGGGCACCGCAGACCTAAGCTTGTTTAACTCCTACCTCTTAAAGGGACCGAGAAAAAATGACCTTTTCTGCACTCCAATGTAAGTCAATGGGGCGATTTTTTGGCTATGTGCTAGAAATGAAATTCAGTGCGGATTGGATGACAGGCACCCTAGGCACCCAGGATCGGCTTTAGTTTCACGTGTATCTCTTAAGTCGGCAGAGAAAATCCACCTGATATGCGCTCCACACAATTGAATAGAGACGCCATTGATTTTCTATGGGAATTGCAGAAATGACTTCTAAGCCTCAAAATAATGACTTTTTTTTCCTAAGGTGGTAGGAATGAAACTCTGTGTGGGCTGGATGGGGTCCCCCCTGGGCACCGCAGACCTAAGCTTGTTTAACTCCTACCTCTTAAAGGGACCGAGAAAAAATGACCTTTTCTGCACTCCAATGTAAGTCAATGGGGCGATTTTTTGGCTATGTGCTAGAAATGAAATTCAGTGCGGATTGGATGACAGGCACCCTAGGCACCCAGGATCGGCTTTAGTTTCACGTGTATCTCTTAAGCCGGCAGAGAAAATCCACCTGATATGCGCTCCACACAATTGAATAGAGACGCCATTGATTTTCTATGGGAATTGCAGAAATGACTTCTAAGCCTCAAAATAATGACTTTTTTTCCTAAGGTGGTAGGAATGAAACTCAGTGCGGGCTGGATGGGGTCCCCCCTGGGCACCGCAGACCTAAGCTTGTTTAACTCCTACCTCTTAAAGGGACCGAGAAAAAATGACCTTTTCTGCACTCCAATGTAAGTCAATGGGGCGATTTTTTGGCTATGTGCTAGAAATGAAATGCAGTGCGGATTGGATGACAGGCACCCTAGGCACCCAGGATCGGCTTTAGTTTCACGTGTATCTCTTAAGCCGGCAGAGAAAACCCACCTGATATGCGCTCCACACAATTGAATAGAGACGCCGTTGATTTTCTATGGGAATTGCAGAAATGACTTCTAAGCCTCAAAATAATGACTTTTTTTCCTAAGGTGGTAGGAATGAAACTCAGTGCGGGCTGAATGGGGTCCCCCCTGGGCACCGCAGACCTAAGCTTGTTTAACTCCTACCTCTTAAAGGGACCGAGAAAAAATGACCTTTTCTGCACTCCAATGTAAGTCAATGGGGCGATTTTTTGGCTATGTGCTAGAAATGAAATTCAGTGCGGATTGGATGACAGGCACCCTAGGCACCCAGGATCGGCTTTAGTTTCACGTGTATCTCTTAAGCCGGCAGAGAAAATCCACCTGATATGCGCTCCACACAATTGAATAGAGACGCCATTGATTTTCTATGGGAATTGCAGAAATGACTTCTAAGCCTCAAAATAATGACTTTTTTTTCCTAAGGTGGTAGGAATGAAACTCTGTGTGGGCTGGATGGGGTCCCCCCTGGGCACAGCAGACCTAAGCTTGTTTAACTCCTACCTCTTAAAGGGACCGAGAAAAAATGACCTTTTCTGCACTCCAATGTAAGTCAATGGGGCGATTTTTTGGCTATGTGCTAGAAATGAAATTCAGTGCGGATTGGATGACAGGCACCCTAGGCACCCAGGATCGGCTTTAGTTTCACGTGTATCTCTTAAGCCGGCAGAGAAAATCCACCTGATATGCGCTCCACACAATTGAATAGAGACGCCATTGATTTTCTATGGGAATTGCAGAAATGACTTCTAAGCCTCAAAATAATGACTTTTTTTCCTAAGGTGGTAGGAATGAAACTCAGTGCGGGCTGGATGGGGTCCCCCCTGGGCACCGCAGACCTAAGCTTGTTTAACTCCTACCTCTTAAAGGGACCGAGAAAAAATGACCTTTTCTGCACTCCAATGTAAGTCAATGGGGCGATTTTTTGGCTATGTGCTAGAAATGAAATGCAGTGCGGATTGGATGACAGGCACCCTAGGCACCCAGGATCGGCTTTAGTTTCACGTGTATCTCTTAAGCCGGCAGAGAAAACCCACCTGATATGCGCTCCACACAATTGAATAGAGACGCTGTTGATTTTCTATGGGAATTGCAGAAATGACTTCTAAGCCTCAAAATAATGACTTTTTTTCCTAAGGTGGTAGGAATGAAACTCAGTGCGGGCTGAATGGGGTCCCCCCTGGGCACCGCAGACCTAAGCTTGTTTAACTCCTACCTCTTAAAGGGACCGAGAAAAAATGACCTTTTCTGCACTCCAATGTAAGTCAATGGGGCGTTTTTTTGGCTATGTGCTAGAAATGAAATTCAGTGCGGATTGGATGACAGGCACCCTAGGCACCCAGGATCGGCTTTAGTTTCATGTGTATCTCTTAAGCCGGCAGAGAAAACCCACCTGATATGCGCTCCACACAAATGAATAGAGACGCCGTTGATTTTCTATGGGAATTGCAGAAATGACTTCTAAGCCTCAAAATAATGACTTTTTTTCCTAAGGTGGTAGGAATGAAACTCAGTGCGGGCTGGATGGGGTCCCCCCTGGGCACCGCAGACCTAAGCTTGTTTAACTCCTACCTCTTAAAGGGACCGAGAAAAAAATGACCTTTTCTGCACTCCAATGTAAGTCAATGGGGCGATTTTTTGGCTATGTGCTAGAAATGAAATGCAGTGCGGATTGGATGACAGGCACCCTAGGCACCCAGGATCGGCTTTAGTTTCACGTGTATCTCTTAAGCCGGCAGAGAAAACCCACCTGATATGCGCTCCACACAATTGAATTAGAGACGCCGTTGATTTTCTATGGGAATTGCAGAAATGACTTCTAAGCCTCAAAATAATGACTTTTTTTCCTAAGGTGGTAGGAATGAAACTCAGTGTGGGCTGGATGGGGTCCCCCCTGGGCACCGCAGACCTAAGCTTGTTTAACTCCTACCTCTTAAAGGGACCGAGAAAAAATGACCTTTTCTGCACTCCAATGTAAGTCAATGGGGCGATTTTTTGGCTATGTGCTAGAAATGAAATTCAGTGCGGATTGGATGACAGGCACCCTAGGCACCCAGGATCGGCTTTAGTTTCACGTGTATCTCTTAAGCCGGCAGAGAAAACCCACCTGATATGCGCTCCACACAATTGAATAGAGACGCCGTTGATTTTCTATGGGAATTGCAGAAATGACTTCTAAGCCTCAAAATAATGACTTTTTTTCCTAAGGTGGTAGGAATGAAACTCAGTGCGGGCTGGATGGGGTCCCCCCTGGGCACCGCAGACCTAAGCTTGTTTAACTCCTACCTCTTAAAGGGACCGAGAAAAAATGACCTTTTCTGCACTCCAATGTAAGTCAATGGGGCGATTTTTTGGCTATGTGCTAGAAATGAAATTCAGTGCGGATTGGATGACAGGCACCCTAGGCACCCAGGATCGGCTTTAGTTTCACGTGTATCTCTTAAGCCGGCAGAGAAAACCCACCTGATATGCGCTCCACACAATTGAATAGAGACGCCGTTGATTTTCTATGGGAATTGCAGAAATGACTTCTAAGCCTCAAAATAATGACTTTTTTTCCTAAGGTGGTAGGAATGAAACTCAGTGCGGGCTGGATGGGGTCCCCCCTGGGCACCGCAGACCTAAGCTTGTTTAACTCCTACCTCTTAAAGGGACCGAGAAAAAATGACCTTTTCTGCACTCCAATGTAAGTCAATGGGGCGATTTTTTGGCTATGTGCTAGAAATGAAATTCAGTGCGGATTGGATGACAGGCACCCTAGGCACCCAGGATCGGCTTTAGTTTCACGTGTATCTCTTAAGCCGGCAGAGAAAACCCACCTGATATGCGCTCCACACAATTGAATAGAGACGCCGTTGATTTTCTATGGGAATTGCAGAAATGACTTCTAAGCCTCAAAATAATGACTTTTTTTCCTAAGGTGGTAGGAATGAAACTCAGTGCGGGCTGGATGGGGTCCCCCCTGGGCACCGCAGACCTAAGCTTGTTTAACTCCTACCTCTTAAAGGGACCGAGAAAAAATGACCTTTTCTGCACTCCAATGTAAGTCAATGGGGCGATTTTTTGGCTATGTGCTAGAAATGAAATTCAGTGCGGATTGGATGACAGGCACCCTAGGCACCCAGGATCGGCTTTAGTTTCACGTGTATCTCTTAAGCCGGCAGAGAAAACCCACCTGATATGCGCTCCACACAATTGAATAGAGACGCCGTTGATTTTCTATGGGAATTGCAGAAATGACTTCTAAGCCTCAAAATAATGACTTTTTTTCCTAAGGTGGTAGGAATGAAACTCAGTGCGGGCTGGATGGGGTCCCCCCTGGGCACCGCAGACCTAAGCTTGTTTAACTCCTACCTCTTAAAGGGACCGAGAAAAAATGACCTTTTCTGCACTCCAATGTAAGTCAATGGGGCGATTTTTTGGCTATGTGCTAGAAATGAAATTCAGTGCGGATTGGATGACAGGCACCCTAGGCACCCAGGATCGGCTTTAGTTTCACGTGTATCTCTTAAGCCGGCAGAGAAAACCCACCTGATATGCGCTCCACACAATTGAATAGAGACGCCGTTGATTTTCTATGGGAATTGCAGAAATGACTTCTAAGCCTCAAAATAATGACTTTTTTTCCTAAGGTGGTAGGAATGAAACTCAGTGCGGGCTGGATGGGGTCCCCCCTGGGCACCGCAGACCTAAGCTTGTTTAACTCCTACCTCTTAAAGGGACCGAGAAAAAATGACCTTTTCTGCACTCCAATGTAAGTCAATGGGGCGATTTTTTGGCTATGTGCTAGAAATGAAATTCAGTGCGGATTGGATGACAGGCACCCTAGGCACCCAGGATCGGCTTTAGTTTCACGTGTATCTCTTAAGCCGGCAGAGAAAACCCACCTGATATGCGCTCCACACAATTGAATAGAGACGCCGTTGATTTTCTATGGGAATTGCAGAAATGACTTCTAAGCCTCAAAATAATGACTTTTTTTCCTAAGGTGGTAGGAATGAAACTCAGTGCGGGCTGGATGGGGTCCCCCCTGGGCACCGCAGACCTAAGCTTGTTTAACTCCTACCTCTTAAAGGGACCGAGAAAAAATGACCTTTTCTGCACTCCAATGTAAGTCAATGGGGCGATTTTTTGGCTATGTGCTAGAAATGAAATTCAGTGCGGATTGGATGACAGGCACCCTAGGCACCCAGGATCGGCTTTAGTTTCACGTGTATCTCTTAAGCCGGCAGAGAAAACCCACCTGATATGCGCTCCACACAATTGAATAGAGACGCCGTTGATTTTCTATGGGAATTGCAGAAATGACTTCTAAGCCTCAAAATAATGACTTTTTTTCCTAAGGTGGTAGGAATGAAACTCAGTGCGGGCTGGATGGGGTCCCCCCTGGGCACCGCAGACCTAAGCTTGTTTAACTCCTACCTCTTAAAGGGACCGAGAAAAAATGACCTTTTCTGCACTCCAATGTAAGTCAATGGGGCGATTTTTTGGCTATGTGCTAGAAATGAAATTCAGTGCGGATTGGATGACAGGCACCCTAGGCACCCAGGATCGGCTTTAGTTTCACGTGTATCTCTTAAGCCGGCAGAGAAAACCCACCTGATATGCGCTCCACACAATTGAATAGAGACGCCGTTGATTTTCTATGGGAATTGCAGAAATGACTTCTAAGCCTCAAAATAATGACTTTTTTTCCTAAGGTGGTAGGAATGAAACTCAGTGCGGGCTGGATGGGGTCCCCCCTGGGCACCGCAGACCTAAGCTTGTTTAACTCCTACCTCTTAAAGGGACCGAGAAAAAATGACCTTTTCTGCACTCCAATGTAAGTCAATGGGGCGATTTTTTGGCTATGTGCTAGAAATGAAATTCAGTGCGGATTGGATGACAGGCACCCTAGGCACCCAGGATCGGCTTTAGTTTCACGTGTATCTCTTAAGCCGGCAGAGAAAACCCACCTGATATGCGCTCCACACAATTGAATAGAGACGCCGTTGATTTTCTATGGGAATTGCAGAAATGACTTCTAAGCCTCAAAATAATGACTTTTTTTCCTAAGGTGGTAGGAATGAAACTCAGTGCGGGCTGGATGGGGTCCCCCCTGGGCACCGCAGACCTAAGCTTGTTTAACTCCTACCTCTTAAAGGGACCGAGAAAAAATGACCTTTTCTGCACTCCAATGTAAGTCAATGGGGCGATTTTTTGGCTATGTGCTAGAAATGAAATTCAGTGCGGATTGGATGACAGGCACCCTAGGCACCCAGGATCGGCTTTAGTTTCACGTGTATCTCTTAAGCCGGCAGAGAAAACCCACCTGATATGCGCTCCACACAATTGAATAGAGACGCCGTTGATTTTCTATGGGAATTGCAGAAATGACTTCTAAGCCTCAAAATAATGACTTTTTTTCCTAAGGTGGTAGGAATGAAACTCAGTGCGGGCTGGATGGGGTCCCCCCTGGGCACCGCAGACCTAAGCTTGTTTAACTCCTACCTCTTAAAGGGACCGAGAAAAAATGACCTTTTCTGCACTCCAATGTAAGTCAATGGGGCGATTTTTTGGCTATGTGCTAGAAATGAAATTCAGTGCGGATTGGATGACAGGCACCCTAGGCACCCAGGATCGGCTTTAGTTTCACGTGTATCTCTTAAGCCGGCAGAGAAAACCCACCTGATATGCGCTCCACACAATTGAATAGAGACGCCGTTGATTTTCTATGGGAATTGCAGAAATGACTTCTAAGCCTCAAAATAATGACTTTTTTTCCTAAGGTGGTAGGAATGAAACTCAGTGCGGGCTGGATGGGGTCCCCCCTGGGCACCGCAGACCTAAGCTTGTTTAACTCCTACCTCTTAAAGGGACCGAGAAAAAATGACCTTTTCTGCACTCCAATGTAAGTCAATGGGGCGATTTTTTGGCTATGTGCTAGAAATGAAATTCAGTGCGGATTGGATGACAGGCACCCTAGGCACCCAGGATCGGCTTTAGTTTCACGTGTATCTCTTAAGCCGGCAGAGAAAACCCACCTGATATGCGCTCCACACAATTGAATAGAGACGCCGTTGATTTTCTATGGGAATTGCAGAAATGACTTCTAAGCCTCAAAATAATGACTTTTTTTCCTAAGGTGGTAGGAATGAAACTCAGTGCGGGCTGGATGGGGTCCCCCCTGGGCACCGCAGACCTAAGCTTGTTTAACTCCTACCTCTTAAAGGGACCGAGAAAAAATGACCTTTTCTGCACTCCAATGTAAGTCAATGGGGCGATTTTTTGGCTATGTGCTAGAAATGAAATTCAGTGCGGATTGGATGACAGGCACCCTAGGCACCCAGGATCGGCTTTAGTTTCACGTGTATCTCTTAAGCCGGCAGAGAAAACCCACCTGATATGCGCTCCACACAATTGAATAGAGACGCCGTTGATTTTCTATGGGAATTGCAGAAATGACTTCTAAGCCTCAAAATAATGACTTTTTTTCCTAAGGTGGTAGGAATGAAACTCAGTGCGGGCTGGATGGGGTCCCCCCTGGGCACCGCAGACCTAAGCTTGTTTAACTCCTACCTCTTAAAGGGACCGAGAAAAAATGACCTTTTCTGCACTCCAATGTAAGTCAATGGGGCGATTTTTTGGCTATGTGCTAGAAATGAAATTCAGTGCGGATTGGATGACAGGCACCCTAGGCACCCAGGATCGGCTTTAGTTTCACGTGTATCTCTTAAGCCGGCAGAGAAAACCCACCTGATATGCGCTCCACACAATTGAATAGAGACGCCGTTGATTTTCTATGGGAATTGCAGAAATGACTTCTAAGCCTCAAAATAATGACTTTTTTTCCTAAGGTGGTAGGAATGAAACTCAGTGCGGGCTGGATGGGGTCCCCCCTGGGCACCGCAGACCTAAGCTTGTTTAACTCCTACCTCTTAAAGGGACCGAGAAAAAATGACCTTTTCTGCACTCCAATGTAAGTCAATGGGGCGATTTTTTGGCTATGTGCTAGAAATGAAATTCAGTGCGGATTGGATGACAGGCACCCTAGGCACCCAGGATCGGCTTTAGTTTCACGTGTATCTCTTAAGCCGGCAGAGAAAACCCACCTGATATGCGCTCCACACAATTGAATAGAGACGCCGTTGATTTTCTATGGGAATTGCAGAAATGACTTCTAAGCCTCAAAATAATGACTTTTTTTCCTAAGGTGGTAGGAATGAAACTCAGTGCGGGCTGGATGGGGTCCCCCCTGGGCACCGCAGACCTAAGCTTGTTTAACTCCTACCTCTTAAAGGGACCGAGAAAAAATGACCTTTTCTGCACTCCAATGTAAGTCAATGGGGCGATTTTTTGGCTATGTGCTAGAAATGAAATTCAGTGCGGATTGGATGACAGGCACCCTAGGCACCCAGGATCGGCTTTAGTTTCACGTGTATCTCTTAAGCCGGCAGAGAAAACCCACCTGATATGCGCTCCACACAATTGAATAGAGACGCCGTTGATTTTCTATGGGAATTGCAGAAATGACTTCTAAGCCTCAAAATAATGACTTTTTTTCCTAAGGTGGTAGGAATGAAACTCAGTGCGGGCTGGATGGGGTCCCCCCTGGGCACCGCAGACCTAAGCTTGTTTAACTCCTACCTCTTAAAGGGACCGAGAAAAAATGACCTTTTCTGCACTCCAATGTAAGTCAATGGGGCGATTTTTTGGCTATGTGCTAGAAATGAAATTCAGTGCGGATTGGATGACAGGCACCCTAGGCACCCAGGATCGGCTTTAGTTTCACGTGTATCTCTTAAGCCGGCAGAGAAAACCCACCTGATATGCGCTCCACACAATTGAATAGAGACGCCGTTGATTTTCTATGGGAATTGCAGAAATGACTTCTAAGCCTCAAAATAATGACTTTTTTTCCTAAGGTGGTAGGAATGAAACTCAGTGCGGGCTGGATGGGGTCCCCCCTGGGCACCGCAGACCTAAGCTTGTTTAACTCCTACCTCTTAAAGGGACCGAGAAAAAATGACCTTTTCTGCACTCCAATGTAAGTCAATGGGGCGATTTTTTGGCTATGTGCTAGAAATGAAATTCAGTGCGGATTGGATGACAGGCACCCTAGGCACCCAGGATCGGCTTTAGTTTCACGTGTATCTCTTAAGCCGGCAGAGAAAACCCACCTGATATGCGCTCCACACAATTGAATAGAGACGCCGTTGATTTTCTATGGGAATTGCAGAAATGACTTCTAAGCCTCAAAATAATGACTTTTTTTCCTAAGGTGGTAGGAATGAAACTCAGTGCGGGCTGGATGGGGTCCCCCCTGGGCACCGCAGACCTAAGCTTGTTTAACTCCTACCTCTTAAAGGGACCGAGAAAAAATGACCTTTTCTGCACTCCAATGTAAGTCAATGGGGCGATTTTTTGGCTATGTGCTAGAAATGAAATTCAGTGCGGATTGGATGACAGGCACCCTAGGCACCCAGGATCGGCTTTAGTTTCACGTGTATCTCTTAAGCCGGCAGAGAAAACCCACCTGATATGCGCTCCACACAATTGAATAGAGACGCCGTTGATTTTCTATGGGAATTGCAGAAATGACTTCTAAGCCTCAAAATAATGACTTTTTTTCCTAAGGTGGTAGGAATGAAACTCAGTGCGGGCTGGATGGGGTCCCCCCTGGGCACCGCAGACCTAAGCTTGTTTAACTCCTACCTCTTAAAGGGACCGAGAAAAAATGACCTTTTCTGCACTCCAATGTAAGTCAATGGGGCGATTTTTTGGCTATGTGCTAGAAATGAAATTCAGTGCGGATTGGATGACAGGCACCCTAGGCACCCAGGATCGGCTTTAGTTTCACGTGTATCTCTTAAGCCGGCAGAGAAAACCCACCTGATATGCGCTCCACACAATTGAATAGAGACGCCGTTGATTTTCTATGGGAATTGCAGAAATGACTTCTAAGCCTCAAAATAATGACTTTTTTTCCTAAGGTGGTAGGAATGAAACTCAGTGCGGGCTGGATGGGGTCCCCCCTGGGCACCGCAGACCTAAGCTTGTTTAACTCCTACCTCTTAAAGGGACCGAGAAAAAATGACCTTTTCTGCACTCCAATGTAAGTCAATGGGGCGATTTTTTGGCTATGTGCTAGAAATGAAATTCAGTGCGGATTGGATGACAGGCACCCTAGGCACCCAGGATCGGCTTTAGTTTCACGTGTATCTCTTAAGCCGGCAGAGAAAACCCACCTGATATGCGCTCCACACAATTGAATAGAGACGCCGTTGATTTTCTATGGGAATTGCAGAAATGACTTCTAAGCCTCAAAATAATGACTTTTTTTCCTAAGGTGGTAGGAATGAAACTCAGTGCGGGCTGGATGGGGTCCCCCCTGGGCACCGCAGACCTAAGCTTGTTTAACTCCTACCTCTTAAAGGGACCGAGAAAAAATGACCTTTTCTGCACTCCAATGTAAGTCAATGGGGCGATTTTTTGGCTATGTGCTAGAAATGAAATTCAGTGCGGATTGGATGACAGGCACCCTAGGCACCCAGGATCGGCTTTAGTTTCACGTGTATCTCTTAAGCCGGCAGAGAAAACCCACCTGATATGCGCTCCACACAATTGAATAGAGACGCCGTTGATTTTCTATGGGAATTGCAGAAATGACTTCTAAGCCTCAAAATAATGACTTTTTTTCCTAAGGTGGTAGGAATGAAACTCAGTGCGGGCTGGATGGGGTCCCCCCTGGGCACCGCAGACCTAAGCTTGTTTAACTCCTACCTCTTAAAGGGACCGAGAAAAAATGACCTTTTCTGCACTCCAATGTAAGTCAATGGGGCGATTTTTTGGCTATGTGCTAGAAATGAAATTCAGTGCGGATTGGATGACAGGCACCCTAGGCACCCAGGATCGGCTTTAGTTTCACGTGTATCTCTTAAGCCGGCAGAGAAAACCCACCTGATATGCGCTCCACACAATTGAATAGAGACGCCGTTGATTTTCTATGGGAATTGCAGAAATGACTTCTAAGCCTCAAAATAATGACTTTTTTTCCTAAGGTGGTAGGAATGAAACTCAGTGCGGGCTGGATGGGGTCCCCCCTGGGCACCGCAGACCTAAGCTTGTTTAACTCCTACCTCTTAAAGGGACCGAGAAAAAATGACCTTTTCTGCACTCCAATGTAAGTCAATGGGGCGATTTTTTGGCTATGTGCTAGAAATGAAATTCAGTGCGGATTGGATGACAGGCACCCTAGGCACCCAGGATCGGCTTTAGTTTCACGTGTATCTCTTAAGCCGGCAGAGAAAACCCACCTGATATGCGCTCCACACAATTGAATAGAGACGCCGTTGATTTTCTATGGGAATTGCAGAAATGACTTCTAAGCCTCAAAATAATGACTTTTTTTCCTAAGGTGGTAGGAATGAAACTCAGTGCGGGCTGGATGGGGTCCCCCCTGGGCACCGCAGACCTAAGCTTGTTTAACTCCTACCTCTTAAAGGGACCGAGAAAAAATGACCTTTTCTGCACTCCAATGTAAGTCAATGGGGCGATTTTTTGGCTATGTGCTAGAAATGAAATTCAGTGCGGATTGGATGACAGGCACCCTAGGCACCCAGGATCGGCTTTAGTTTCACGTGTATCTCTTAAGCCGGCAGAGAAAACCCACCTGATATGCGCTCCACACAATTGAATAGAGACGCCGTTGATTTTCTATGGGAATTGCAGAAATGACTTCTAAGCCTCAAAATAATGACTTTTTTTCCTAAGGTGGTAGGAATGAAACTCAGTGCGGGCTGGATGGGGTCCCCCCTGGGCACCGCAGACCTAAGCTTGTTTAACTCCTACCTCTTAAAGGGACCGAGAAAAAATGACCTTTTCTGCACTCCAATGTAAGTCAATGGGGCGATTTTTTGGCTATGTGCTAGAAATGAAATTCAGTGCGGATTGGATGACAGGCACCCTAGGCACCCAGGATCGGCTTTAGTTTCACGTGTATCTCTTAAGCCGGCAGAGAAAACCCACCTGATATGCGCTCCACACAATTGAATAGAGACGCCGTTGATTTTCTATGGGAATTGCAGAAATGACTTCTAAGCCTCAAAATAATGACTTTTTTTCCTAAGGTGGTAGGAATGAAACTCAGTGCGGGCTGGATGGGGTCCCCCCTGGGCACCGCAGACCTAAGCTTGTTTAACTCCTACCTCTTAAAGGGACCGAGAAAAAATGACCTTTTCTGCACTCCAATGTAAGTCAATGGGGCGATTTTTTGGCTATGTGCTAGAAATGAAATTCAGTGCGGATTGGATGACAGGCACCCTAGGCACCCAGGATCGGCTTTAGTTTCACGTGTATCTCTTAAGCCGGCAGAGAAAACCCACCTGATATGCGCTCCACACAATTGAATAGAGACGCCGTTGATTTTCTATGGGAATTGCAGAAATGACTTCTAAGCCTCAAAATAATGACTTTTTTTCCTAAGGTGGTAGGAATGAAACTCAGTGCGGGCTGGATGGGGTCCCCCCTGGGCACCGCAGACCTAAGCTTGTTTAACTCCTACCTCTTAAAGGGACCGAGAAAAAATGACCTTTTCTGCACTCCAATGTAAGTCAATGGGGCGATTTTTTGGCTATGTGCTAGAAATGAAATTCAGTGCGGATTGGATGACAGGCACCCTAGGCACCCAGGATCGGCTTTAGTTTCACGTGTATCTCTTAAGCCGGCAGAGAAAACCCACCTGATATGCGCTCCACACAATTGAATAGAGACGCCGTTGATTTTCTATGGGAATTGCAGAAATGACTTCTAAGCCTCAAAATAATGACTTTTTTTCCTAAGGTGGTAGGAATGAAACTCAGTGCGGGCTGGATGGGGTCCCCCCTGGGCACCGCAGACCTAAGCTTGTTTAACTCCTACCTCTTAAAGGGACCGAGAAAAAATGACCTTTTCTGCACTCCAATGTAAGTCAATGGGGCGATTTTTTGGCTATGTGCTAGAAATGAAATTCAGTGCGGATTGGATGACAGGCACCCTAGGCACCCAGGATCGGCTTTAGTTTCACGTGTATCTCTTAAGCCGGCAGAGAAAACCCACCTGATATGCGCTCCACACAATTGAATAGAGACGCCGTTGATTTTCTATGGGAATTGCAGAAATGACTTCTAAGCCTCAAAATAATGACTTTTTTTCCTAAGGTGGTAGGAATGAAACTCAGTGCGGGCTGGATGGGGTCCCCCCTGGGCACCGCAGACCTAAGCTTGTTTAACTCCTACCTCTTAAAGGGACCGAGAAAAAATGACCTTTTCTGCACTCCAATGTAAGTCAATGGGGCGATTTTTTGGCTATGTGCTAGAAATGAAATTCAGTGCGGATTGGATGACAGGCACCCTAGGCACCCAGGATCGGCTTTAGTTTCACGTGTATCTCTTAAGCCGGCAGAGAAAACCCACCTGATATGCGCTCCACACAATTGAATAGAGACGCCGTTGATTTTCTATGGGAATTGCAGAAATGACTTCTAAGCCTCAAAATAATGACTTTTTTTCCTAAGGTGGTAGGAATGAAACTCAGTGCGGGCTGGATGGGGTCCCCCCTGGGCACCGCAGACCTAAGCTTGTTTAACTCCTACCTCTTAAAGGGACCGAGAAAAAATGACCTTTTCTGCACTCCAATGTAAGTCAATGGGGCGATTTTTTGGCTATGTGCTAGAAATGAAATTCAGTGCGGATTGGATGACAGGCACCCTAGGCACCCAGGATCGGCTTTAGTTTCACGTGTATCTCTTAAGCCGGCAGAGAAAACCCACCTGATATGCGCTCCACACAATTGAATAGAGACGCCGTTGATTTTCTATGGGAATTGCAGAAATGACTTCTAAGCCTCAAAATAATGACTTTTTTTCCTAAGGTGGTAGGAATGAAACTCAGTGCGGGCTGAATGGGGTCCCCCCTGGGCACCGCAGACCTAAGCTTGTTTAACTCCTACCTCTTAAAGGGACCGAGAAAAAATGACCTTTTCTGCACTCCAATGTAAGTCAATGGGGCGATTTTTTGGCTATGTGCTAGAAATGAAATTCAGTGCGGATTGGATGACAGGCACCCTAGGCACCCAGGATCGGCTTTAGTTTCACGTGTATCTCTTAAGCCGGCAGAGAAAACCCACCTGATATGCGCTCCACACAATTGAATAGAGACGCCGTTGATTTTCTATGGGAATTGCAGAAATGACTTCTAAGCCTCAAAATAATGACTTTTTTTCCTAAGGTGGTAGGAATGAAACTCAGTGCGGGCTCATTGGGGTCCCCCCTGGGCACCGCAGACCTAAGCTTGTTTAACTCCTACCTCTTAAAGGGACCGAGAAAAAATGACCTTTTCTGCACTCCAATGTAAGTCAATGGGGCGATTTTTTGGCTATGTGCTAGAAATGAAATTCAGTGCGGATTGGATGACAGGCACCCTAGGCACCCAGGATCGGCTTTAGTTTCACGTGTATCTCTTAAGCCGGCAGAGAAAACCCACCTGATATGCGCTCCACACAATTGAATTAGAGACGCCGTTGATTTTCTATGGGAATTGCAGAAATGACTGCTAAGCCTCAAAATAATGACTTTTTTTTCCTAAGGTGGTAGGAATGAAACTCAGTGCGGGCTGGATGGGGTCCCCCCTGGGCACCGCAGACCTAAGCTTGTTTAACTCCTACCTCTTAAAGGGACCGAGAAAAAATGACCTTTTCTGCACTCCAATGTAAGTCAATGGGGCGATTTTTTGGCTATGTGCTAGAAATGAAATTCAGTGCGGATTGGATGACAGGCACCCTAGGCACCCAGGATCGGCTTTAGTTTCACGTGTATCTCTTAAGCCGGCAGAGAAAATCCACCTGATATGCGCTCCACACAATTGAATAGAGACGCCATTGATTTTCTATGGGAATTGCAGAAATGACTTCTAAGCCTCAAAATAATGACTTTTTTTCCTAAGGTGGTAGGAATGAAACTCTGTGCGGGCTGGATGGGGTCCCCCCTGGGCACCGCAGACCTAAGCTTGTTTAACTCCTACCTCTTAAAGGGACCGAGAAAAAATGACCTTTTCTGCACTCCAATGTAAGTCAATGGGGCGATTTTTTGGCTATGTGCTAGAAATGAAATTCAGTGCGGATTGGATGACAGGCACCCTAGGCACCCAGGATCGGCTTTAGTTTCACGTGTATCTCTTAAGCCGGCAGAGAAAATCCACCTGATATGCGCTCCACACAATTGAATAGAGACGCCATTGATTTTCTATGGGAATTGCAGAAATGACTTCTAAGCCTCAAAATAATGACTTTTTTTCCTAAGGTGGTAGGAATGAAACTCAGTGCGGGCTGGATGGGGTCCCCCCTGGGCACCGCAGACCTAAGCTTGTTTAACTCCTACCTCTTAAAGGGACCGAGAAAAAATGACCTTTTCTGCACTCCAATGTAAGTCAATGGGGCGATTTTTTGGCTATGTGCTAGAAATGAAATGCAGTGCGGATTGGATGACAGGCACCCTAGGCACCCAGGATCGGCTTTAGTTTCACGTGTATCTCTTAAGCCGGCAGAGAAAACCCACCTGATATGCGCTCCACACAATTGAATAGAGACGCCGTTGATTTTCTATGGGAATTGCAGAAATGACTTCTAAGCCTCAAAATAATGACTTTTTTTCCTAAGGTGGTAGGAATGAAACTCAGTGCGGGCTGAATGGGGTCCCCCCTGGGCACCGCAGACCTAAGCTTGTTTAACTCCTACCTCTTAAAGGGACCGAGAAAAAATGACCTTTTCTGCACTCCAATGTAAGTCAATGGGGCGATTTTTTGGCTATGTGCTAGAAATGAAATGCAGTGCGGATTGGATGACAGGCACCCTAGGCACCCAGGATCGGCTTTAGTTTCACGTGTATCTCTTAAGCCGGCAGAGAAAACCCACCTGATATGCGCTCCACACAATTGAATAGAGACGCCGTTGATTTTCTATGGGAATTGCAGAAATGACTTCTAAGCCTCAAAATAATGACTTTTTTTCCTAAGGTGGTAGGAATGAAACTCAGTGCGGGCTGATGGGGTCCCCCCTGGGCACCGCAGACCTAAGCTTGTTTAACTCCTACCTCTTAAAGGGACCGAGAAAAAATGACCTTTTCTGCACTCCAATGTAAGTCAATGGGGCGATTTTTTGGCTATGTGCTAGAAATGAAATGCAGTGCGGATTGGATGACAGGCACCCTAGGCACCCAGGATCGGCTTTAGTTTCACGTGTATCTCTTAAGCCGGCAGAGAAAACCCACCTGATATGCGCTCCACACTATTGAATAGAGACGCCGTTGATTTTCTATGGGAATTGCAGAAATGACTTCTAAGCCTCAAAATAATGACTTTTTTTCCTAAGGTGGTAGGAATGAAACTCAGTGCGGGCTGATGGGGTCCCCCCTGGGCACCGCAGACCTAAGCTTGTTTAACTCCTACCTCTTAAAGGGACCGAGAAAAAATGACCTTTTCTGCACTCCAATGTAAGTCAATGGGGCGATTTTTTGGCTATGTGCTAGAAATGAAATGCAGTGCGGATTGGATGACAGGCACCCTAGGCACCCAGGATCGGCTTTAGTTTCACGTGTATCTCTTAAGCCGGCAGAGAAAACCCACCTGATATGCGCTCCACACAATTGAATAGAGACGCCGTTGATTTTCTATGGGAATTGCAGAAATGACTTCTAAGCCTCAAAATAATGACTTTTTTTCCTAAGGTGGTAGGAATGAAACTCAGTGCGGGCTGGATGGGGTCCCCCCTGGGCACCGCAGACCTAAGCTTGTTTAACTCCTACCTCTTAAAGGGACCGAGAAAAAATGACCTTTTCTGCACTCCAATGTAAGTCAATGGGGCGATTTTTTGGCTATGTGCTAGAAATGAAATGCAGTGCGGATTGGATGACAGGCACCCTAGGCACCCAGGATCGGCTTTAGTTTCACGTGTATCTCTTAAGCCGGCAGAGAAAACCCACCTGATATGCGCTCCACACAATTGAATTAGAGACGCCGTTGATTTTCTATGGGAATTGCAGAAATGACTTCTAAGCCTCAAAATAATGACTTTTTTTCCTAAGGTGGTAGGAATGAAACTCAGTGCGGGCTGGATGGGGTCCCCCCTGGGCACCGCAGACCTAAGCTTGTTTAACTCCTACCTCTTAAAGGGACCGAGAAAAAATGACCTTTTCTGCACTCCAATGTAAGTCAATGGGGCGATTTTTTGGCTATGTGCTAGAAATGAAATTCAGTGCGGATTGGATGACAGGCACCCTAGGCACCCAGGATCGGCTTTAGTTTCACGTGTATCTCTTAAGCCGGCAGAGAAAACCCACCTGATATGCGCTCCACACAATTGAATTAGAGACGCCGTTGATTTTCTATGGGAATTGCAGAAATGACTTCTAAGCCTCAAAATAATGACTTTTTTTCCTAAGGTGGTAGGAATGAAACTCAGTGCGGGCTGGATTGGGTCCCCCCTGGGCACCGCAGACCTAAGCTTGTTTAACTCCTACCTCTTAAAGGGACCGAGAAAAAATGACCTTTTCTGCACTCCAATGTAAGTCAATGGGGCGATTTTTTGGCTATGTGCTAGAAATGAAATTCAGTGCGGATTGGATGACAGGCACCCTAGGCACCCAGGATCGGCTTTAGTTTCACGTGTATCTCTTAAGCCGGCAGAGAAAACCCACCTGATATGCGCTCCACACAATTGAATTAGAGACGCCGTTGATTTTCTATGGGAATTGCAGAAATGACTTCTAAGCCTCAAAATAATGACTTTTTTTCCTAAGGTGGTAGGAATGAAACTCAGTGCGGGCTGGATGGGGTCCCCCCTGGGCACCGCAGACCTAAGCTTGTTTAACTCCTACCTCTTAAAGGGACCGAGAAAAAATGACCTTTTCTGCACTCCAATGTAAGTCAATGGGGCGATTTTTTGGCTATGTGCTAGAAATGAAATTCAGTGCGGATTGGATGACAGGCACCCTAGGCACCCAGGATCGGCTTTAGTTTCACGTGTATCTCTTAAGCCGGCAGAGAAAATCCACCTGATATGCGCTCCACACAATTGAATAGAGACGCCATTGATTTTCTATGGGAATTGCAGAAATGACTTCTAAGCCTCAAAATAATGACTTTTTTTTCCTAAGGTGGTAGGAATGAAACTCTGTGTGGGCTGGATGGGGTCCCCCCTGGGCACCGCAGACCTAAGCTTGTTTAACTCCTACCTCTTAAAGGGACCGAGAAAAAATGACCTTTTCTGCACTCCAATGTAAGTCAATGGGGCGATTTTTTGGCTATGTGCTAGAAATGAAATTCAGTGCGGATTGGATGACAGGCACCCTAGGCACCCAGGATCGGCTTTAGTTTCACGTGTATCTCTTAAGCCGGCAGAGAAAATCCACCTGATATGCGCTCCACACAATTGAATAGAGACGCCATTGATTTTCTATGGGAATTGCAGAAATGACTTCTAAGCCTCAAAATAATGACTTTTTTTCCTAAGGTGGTAGGAATGAAACTCAGTGCGGGCTGGATGGGGTCCCCCCTGGGCACCGCAGACCTAAGCTTGTTTAACTCCTACCTCTTAAAGGGACCGAGAAAAAATGACCTTTTCTGCACTCCAATGTAAGTCAATGGGGCGATTTTTTGGCTATGTGCTAGAAATGAAATGCAGTGCGGATTGGATGACAGGCACCCTAGGCACCCAGGATCGGCTTTAGTTTCACGTGTATCTCTTAAGCCGGCAGAGAAAACCCACCTGATATGCGCTCCACACAATTGAATAGAGACGCCGTTGATTTTCTATGGGAATTGCAGAAATGACTTCTAAGCCTCAAAATAATGACTTTTTTTCCTAAGGTGGTAGGAATGAAACTCAGTGCGGGCTAAATGGGGTCCCCCCTGGGCACCGCAGACCTAAGCTTGTTTAACTCCTACCTCTTAAAGGGACCGAGAAAAAATGACCTTTTCTGCACTCCAATGTAAGTCAATGGGGCGATTTTTTGGCTATGTGCTAGAAATGAAATTCAGTGCGGATTGGATGACAGGCACCCTAGGCACCCAGGATCGGCTTTAGTTTCACGTGTATCTCTTAAGCCGGCAGAGAAAATCCACCTGATATGCGCTCCACACAATTGAATAGAGACGCCATTGATTTTCTATGGGAATTGCAGAAATGACTTCTAAGCCTCAAAATAATGACTTTTTTTTCCTAAGGTGGTAGGAATGAAACTCTGTGTGGGCTGGATGGGGTCCCCCCTGGGCACCGCAGACCTAAGCTTGTTTAACTCCTACCTCTTAAAGGGACCGAGAAAAAATGACCTTTTCTGCACTCCAATGTAAGTCAATGGGGCGATTTTTTGGCTATGTGCTAGAAATGAAATTCAGTGCGGATTGGATGACAGGCACCCTAGGCACCCAGGATCGGCTTTAGTTTCACGTGTATCTCTTAAGCCGGCAGAGAAAATCCACCTGATATGCGCTCCACACAATTGATTAGAGACGCCATTGATTTTCTATGGGAATTGCAGAAATGACTTCTAAGCCTCAAAATAATGACTTTTTTTCCTAAGGTGGTAGGAATGAAACTCAGTGCGGGCTGGATGGGGTCCCCCCTGGGCACCGCAGACCTAAGCTTGTTTAACTCCTACCTCTTAAAGGGACCGAGAAAAAATGACCTTTTCTGCACTCCAATGTAAGTCAATGGGGCGATTTTTTGGCTATGTGCTAGAAATGAAATGCAGTGCGGATTGGATGACAGGCACCCTAGGCACCCAGGATCGGCTTTAGTTTCACGTGTATCTCTTAAGCCGGCAGAGAAAACCCACCTGATATGCGCTCCACACAATTGAATAGAGACGCCGTTGATTTTCTATGGGAATTGCAGAAATGACTTCTAAGCCTCAAAATAATGACTTTTTTTCCTAAGGTGGTAGGAATGAAACTCAGTGCGGGCTGAATGGGGTCCCCCCTGGGCACCGCAGACCTAAGCTTGTTTAACTCCTACCTCTTAAAGGGACCGAGAAAAAATGACCTTTTCTGCACTCCAATGTAAGTCAATGGGGCGATTTTTTGGCTATGTGCTAGAAATGAAATTCAGTGCGGATTGGATGACAGGCACCCTAGGCACCCAGGATCGGCTTTAGTTTCACGTGTATCTCTTAAGCCGGCAGAGAAAATCCACCTGATATGCGCTCCACACAATTGAATAGAGACGCCATTGATTTTCTATGGGAATTGCAGAAATGACTTCTAAGCCTCAAAATAATGACTTTTTTTTCCTAAGGTGGTAGGAATGAAACTCTGTGTGGGCTGGATGGGGTCCCCCCTGGGCACCGCAGACCTAAGCTTGTTTAACTCCTACCTCTTAAAGGGACCGAGAAAAAATGACCTTTTCTGCACTCCAATGTAAGTCAATGGGGCGATTTTTTGGCTATGTGCTAGAAATGAAATTCAGTGCGGATTGGATGACAGGCACCCTAGGCACCCAGGATCGGCTTTAGTTTCACGTGTATCTCTTAAGCCGGCAGAGAAAATCCACCTGATATGCGCTCCACACAATTGAATAGAGACGCCATTGATTTTCTATGGGAATTGCAGAAATGACTTCTAAGCCTCAAAATAATGACTTTTTTTCCTAAGGTGGTAGGAATGAAACTCAGTGCGGGCTGGATGGGGTCCCCCCTGGGCACCGCAGACCTAAGCTTGTTTAACTCCTACCTCTTAAAGGGACCGAGAAAAAATGACCTTTTCTGCACTCCAATGTAAGTCAATGGGGCGATTTTTTGGCTATGTGCTAGAAATGAAATGCAGTGCGGATTGGATGACAGGCACCCTAGGCACCCAGGATCGGCTTTAGTTTCACGTGTATCTCTTAAGCCGGCAGAGAAAACCCACCTGATATGCGCTCCACACAATTGAATAGAGACGCCGTTGATTTTCTATGGGAATTGCAGAAATGACTTCTAAGCCTCAAAATAATGACTTTTTTTCCTAAGGTGGTAGGAATGAAACTCAGTGCGGGCTGAATGGGGTCCCCCCTGGGCACCGCAGACCTAAGCTTGTTTAACTCCTACCTCTTAATGTTTCAATATTTTTTATTGAAAAGGATTTTTTCTTTAAAGTTAACAAAGACAATAATTACAACAAACATTAGATTATCACGCATAGTAGGTGCATAGAGAAATCTGGACCTGCGAGAAGGTGTAAAGCTAATAAACCCACGAGGCAATTAGACTGGAGCAACAAGTGACGTCTAAGGGGGGTGTATCTCCACGGAGCGGGAAGGTAGCCGAGAAAACATTATTGAGAGAGTCTGTGAGGTAGCCCCCCGGCAAGTCCAGAATAGATCATGGTACAAAGAAACATATAACTATAAACAACATAAATCAACAAAGGAAAAGACACATCACGCAGGTATATAACACCTCCAATCATAGTCGCAGAAGACAATAGGGGATAACAGGGGATAACCGGGGTCATAGTGGTTCCAGGGGTCATGGCCATTCTGAGCGTATATGGCGGTTACGCGTATTCACCTCCAGGCCTACAAGATTCATGGTATACAATAGTTACTCTTAATCCATAGGTCCCAGATATCTTGAAAGGATTTAGATGTGTCTCTAGAAAAGGAGATTAATTTCTCCATGGAATAACAGTGATTAACGCTATCTATAACTTCTTGTATGGTGGGGGTAGTAGGCGACTTCCAGTGTCGCGTTATGACTATTCTAGCAACATTGGTAATCTTGCAAAATAGGATTCTGTTGGCGGAAGGAACTTCATGAAGATCCAGGAGTAGCATTGCTTGAGCTGGGGAAATTGCGTGTTGTGTTCCTAAGACAGTGGACAACAAATCATTCACTGTTGACCAGTACGTGCTAAGACATGAACATTCCCATAGGATATGGAATAAAGAACCAACGTTTCCACAATTTCGCCAGCACAAGGGGGACAATGAAGGGTAGATACAGTGTAGTTTTTGTGGAGTGAAATACCAGTGTAGCCTGGTCTTCAGGACATTCTCCCTGTGAGGCACGGCTAGGGTGGATTTAAGGGACCATCTGAAGGCCTGAAGCCATTCCTCAGTAGAGAAGGATCTTCCCAAAGAAGATTCCCACCTAACCAAGGCAGGGGGCTTTGCGAATTCAAAAAAGTCACCCAAGATGTTATATATGGGCCGTAGTCCTCTCAATTGGCCTGCGAGAGTGTTATGGATCTCGCTGCACCAGACAGGAGTAGGACTAGGGGCATTGGATAAACAGTTTCTAATTTGCAAGTAAAGAAAGAAGTCCTTTTTGGGAACATTATAGGTTCTCCTGAGAGATTGGAAGTCGCATATGTCACCTTCTCTATACATATCTTTAACTCTATAGAGGCCCCTCGCCATCCATAGCTGCAGGGGTCCAAGAGAGGATCCGGGCAGAGCTCCAGATAAGGCGGAGAGGGGTATGGACATCCTCGTTATTGGGGAAGGTGAGCCGCGCAGGGAGTGGGCTTTGCGCCAGAGCTTGAGGCTCGCTATCATGGGTGTGGAAAGAGACGTATGCTTGGGATTACGTAACCATATGTGAGAGTATAAGAGGCCTGGGAGGTATCCATTGCAGAGAGTTCGCTCAATCTGGGCCCAAGGCTTGCAAGGCGTGGGAGTCTCCCACCAATCCTTGAGCTGTGAAAGGATCGTGGCCTGATAATAATAATATATATCTGGGACTCCCAAGCCGCCCAGCAGGGGCGGTTTTATGAGAATTTGGTAGGCTATACGGGGTTTTTTCCCCTGCCAAATGAACCTCGTGATCAGAGAGCGAACCCTCTGGAAGAATTGTGGTGGGACTATTATTGGTAAAACGCGAAACATGTACATGAGTCTTGGGAGGAGTAGCATCTTAAAGGACGCCACTCTACCCATCCAGGAGATATCTAGTTTAGTTAGTCTATCCGCTTCAGTTTGTATCTCTTTTAGGAGGGGAGGATAGTTAGCTTGATACAGGGTCGATGAATTTGTTGTCATATGTGCACCTAAGTATTTTAGGGAATGTGGCTTCCAGTCTAGGCTATAGTTTCTCTTTAGGTCTGCTACTACTTTCTCAGGTAAGTGAAACGGCAAGGCTTCCGACTTATTCTGGTTCAATTTGTAATATGAGACCTTGCCAAACACATCCAGGATGTGTAGGGCCCCTGGCAGAGATGTGCACGGGTTGCTTACAGTCAAAATAACATCGTCCGCGTAAAGCGAGACTTTGTGTATATCCTTGCCAATTCTAATCCCCTGGACATTAGAAGCAGCCCTAAAAGTGTGGGCAAGGGGTTCTATGGACGCTACGAACACCAGAGGAGATAGAGGGCATCCCTGTCTGGTGCCGTTTGTAATTTTCAATGGGTCGGACAAGACCCCATTCGTAAACACACGAGCAGAGGGTGCTGAATAAAGGGCCTTAATGCTATTTAGTATAGGGCCTGAAAAGCCGAATTTGTGGAGGGCCGAGAAGGCGTAAGACCAGGAAATCCTATCGAACGCCTTCTCGGCGTCCAAAGACACTGCCAGGGCTGGGGTTTTTGTTGTATTGATATGATGAAAAATATTTATTACCCGACGTGTGTTGTCGAACGCTTGGCGTCCTTTCATAAATCCAGTTTGGTCTGGGGCTACAATGGAAGGAAGGACATCAGCTATTCTGGAGGCTAATAATTTGGCGTACAATTTTAAGTCGGAGTTTAATAAGGATATAGGTCTAAAATTAGCTGGTTTATCTGGGGTTTTCCCTGGTTTGGGTAGGGTCACAATCAGTGCGGATTGATTTTCTTCGGGAAATGAGCTGGTGGATTGGGCATTATTGAAAAATTTCAGAAGGTAGGGGCTTAGGATGTCGGCGTATAATCTATAATAATGATTAGTCAGACCATCTGGGCCGGGAGACTTTCCAATAGGTAATGTTTTGATTTGCTCCAAGATTTCCTGGACCGTAAAAGGAGAATTTAAGGATTCTAATTGGATAGGGGATAGTGTAGGAAGGTTAAGCTTGTCAAGGAAGGAATCAATCTCTGATTGGCAGGGTTGAGGGGTGAGAGGGTCATCTTTCAAGTTGTACAGTTTGGAATAGTACTTTTGGAACTCTCCTGCTATGTCACGGGGGTCTGTTAGTTTGCCATTCGAAATCTCATCTATAATGTGGGCTATGCGTGTTTTAACGTGCTGCGCTTTGAGCTTCGCTGCCAATGTTTTCCCGGCTTTGTCCCCTTCAGCATAATAAAGGGATTTCGTCTTAGCAAGCTTCCTCTCATAATCGTGAAGGAGCAAGAGGCGTAATTGGTTTCTAGCTGTAACTATGCTGGACAACAGGGAGGGGGATTGGTGGGATTTATGTCGTGTTTCTAGGGATTTGATTTCCTCTAGCAATTTTTTAATGGCCGCCATTCTGGCCTTTTTAATTTGGTGGCCCAGTTTCATGCACGTTCCCCTTATGACTGCTTTGTGGGCATTCCATAGGGCGTTAATATTGATATTATCAATGTCATTCTCTTTAAAATAATTGGTTAACGCGTCGCGAACCGTTTGGCCGTGTTCAGAGTGAGATATTATATGCGAATTACAACGCCATAAGTAGGTTTGAGGGCTGTTGTGTAGTTCTCTGATAGAGATTGTTATAGGGCAATGGTCTGACCAGGTCCTGGTTTCTATCGTTGTCGCTTCAGACCGCAACAACAATTGGAAATCTACCAAGGCCAGGTCTATTCTGGAGTATGTGTTCGCGGAGGGGGAGTAATATGAGTAATCATATTCAGCGCTGTGTTGCGCACGCCACACATCATACAGCTCAGCCTGGTGGATAAATTGGTCTAATGAGGGGCGGTTTCTGGGTGATTTATGTGTGGTGTCTCTGGTGATGTCTGGGACTAAGTTAAAGTCTCCGCACATTAGCACATGCCCTTTTTTATGTTTATTGACTAGGCGGTGGACCTTGTGGGCAAAGTCAAGTTGGCCTTCATTTGGGGCATACAAGGAGCACAGGGTGATGTCTAGGTTGTTAATCGTACATACGAGTATTAGATACCTGCCATTGGGGTCTGATAGAGTATTGTGTATCTGTACAGCCAGCGTGTTCTTGAAAGCTATAAAAACCCCTCTCCGCTTACTAGTATAGTGGGAGTGGTGAATAGTAGGGAAGGAGGGATGCTTGATCCTATGCACATCAGCTTCTATAATATGAGATTCCTGAACGCAGACTATATCACATTTCAAGTTTTTCACCTCAGACCAAAACAGAGAGCGTCTATGAGGAGTGTTCAGGCCTCTAACATTATAGGATGCTATCTTGAAAACCATGGTGTATGCATCAGTGTGGTGCGTAACAATAGCTTACATAACCATATAGTTGAGAGGCGAAGTGAAGGTAGTTTCCCATCACGGCCATGACCCCGGGCAGCAGCAGTTAGAAATGAGGTACCTGCATATACACAAAAAAAAGGAACAAAGAGGGAGACAAACACATTAAATGCAACAATTAGAGCACTAGCATATGGAGCTAGTAGTCGCAGGCCAACATTGGCCTGTGGACGGTAAGTTTTGACTAAAAAAGTCAAAAAACAGGAGAACAACAAATATGGTGCCATGTCATGGCACATAGAAAAAACAAGACTTTTCGGGAAAAATAAGCACTGAAAAAAGAACCCGAAAGTCAGTGGGCACAGAGTCTTCCTTTAGCCAAGGAGTGGATATTAGAAGCTAAGAAAGAAAATAGGTTATTAACAAAGGCTCTGTAGGGAGCAAAAGTGCCGTGAATCCTGTGTGTCCTCAACGGAATTTTCCGCGTCCTCGACCGCGGCGCTGTGGTAAGGCCTGTTGCCATTCGGGACGAACTCTCTGTGGGTTAGGAGCAGGAGAAAGTTCCGCTATTGAAATGTTCCAAGTATTCAGCAAGTTAGACCCATCTTCTAGGGATTTAACAACTGAGGTCTCGCCATTCCTCGCAATCAGCAACTTGTTAGGATACCCCCATTTGTATGATACCTGCGCCTCACGTAGGGCAATGGTGACTGGTGCCAGCGAGCGTCTCCACTGCAGGGTGGCGGCTGATAAGTCAGAATATACAGATACATCCTTGTATTTGTCAGGGATAGAGTCCTTGTTTCTAGTCACCTGCATGAAGGCCTCCTTAACATGATAGAAATGTATACGTGCCAATGTGTCCCTTGGAGTATCAGATGGCAGATGGCGAGGTCTCGGGACTCTGTGTGCTCTATCCACTGTCAGTTCCCTATTGGGGCAGTCTGGCAATAGATCTTTAATGAACTTTTGCACGAAGTGTGACAGTTCTGGCGGAGAAATGGACTCTGGAATTCCGCGGAATTTAAGGTTATTCCGGCGGGACCGGTCCTCTAAGTCATTGACTTTATCCTTTAGATACTGTATTTCCTCTTTCAATTCCGAGTGTGAGTCAACCAAGATGTTGTGTGCACTCACCATTTCTTCCAATTTGGAATCAGCATTGGACATTCTGTGTTCTAGCTGTTGTACTGTAATAGCTACTGGGTTAACAGCCGCATGTATAGTCTGCTTGAGCGAGTCTCTCAATGCTGTAATCATCAGGTTTAGAGTGGCGTTAGTAGTTGGGGAGTCATCTTTGGGAAAATGTTGGAAACAGTCACTGGAATCATGTTCCGGCATGATTTCCTTACTGCTGCCGGCCTCGCATTCACGCTGTGTGGAGCTGAGGTCTGGGAGGGAGGGAGGGGGAGAGCCGCTGTGGTTGCTACAAGCATCCCCCTTACTTTGCTGTGGGTTGCTATGCACGGCCTCCAAGTCCATCTCCTGGTCCCGGTTACCCTCTTCCTCTAATGTCTGGGTCAAGGGGGAGAACCTATTCTCTGTAGGGACCCTCTCACCTCCTCCTGCCATGTCTCCCTCTCGGCTGCTGGAGGCTGCAGCTGCGTAGCTGAGCTTCCTGGACGCGCCGGCGCCATCTTGGAAACCCGCGGCCGGGAAATAAGCTGTTAATTTCACCGGTTTCGGCTCTCCTTTCGCCCTTTTAGACATCTCCGGTGTGGTCTCGGGTGTCCCGGCACTCAGGCTGGCCACTTTTTGTCCGGTAGTGCGGTCTCTGTCGCTCTATTGTCGGGAGTTGAGGACGGAGCACGGCTCCTATGCTTCCATCCGCCTCGGCAGCTAGGACACGCCCTCCTAACTCCTACCTCTTAAAGGGACCGAGAAAAAATGACCTTTTCTGCACTCCAATGTAAGTCAATGGGGCGTTTTTTTGGCTATGTGCTAGAAATGAAATTCAGTGCGGATTGGATGACAGGCACCCTAGGCACTCAGGATCGGCTTTAGTTTCATGTGTATCTCTTAAGCCGGCAGAGAAAACCCACCTGATATGCGCTCCACACAAATGAATAGAGACGCCGTTGATTTTCTATGGGAATTGCAGAAATGACTTCTAAGCCTCAAAATAATGACTTTTTTTCCTAAGGTGGTAGGAATGAAACTCAGTGCGGGCTGGATGGGGTCCCCCCTGGGCACCGCAGACCTAAGCTTGTTTAACTCCTACCTCTTAAAGGGACCGAGAAAAAAATGACCTTTTCTGCACTCCAATGTAAGTCAATGGGGCGATTTTTTGGCTATGTGCTAGAAATGAAATGCAGTGCGGATTGGATGACAGGCACCCTAGGCACCCAGGATCGGCTTTAGTTTCACGTGTATCTCTTAAGCCGGCAGAGAAAACCCACCTGATATGCGCTCCACACAATTGAATTAGAGACGCCGTTGATTTTCTATGGGAATTGCAGAAATGACTTCTAAGCCTCAAAATAATGACTTTTTTTCCTAAGGTGGTAGGAATGAAACTCAGTGTGGGCTGGATGGGGTCCCCCCTGGGCACCGCAGACCTAAGCTTGTTTAACTCCTACCTCTTAAAGGGACCGAGAAAAAATGACCTTTTCTGCACTCCAATGTAAGTCAATGGGGCGATTTTTTGGCTATGTGCTAGAAATGAAATTCAGTGCGGATTGGATGACAGGCACCCTAGGCTCCCAGGATCGGCTTTAGTTTCACGTGTATCTCTTAAGCCGGCAGAGAAAACCCACCTGATATGCGCTCCACACAATTGAATTAGAGACGCCGTTGATTTTCTATGGGAATTGCAGAAATGACTTCTAAGCCTCAAAATAATGACTTTTTTTCCTAAGGTGGTAGGAATGAAACTCAGTGCGGGCTGGATGGGGTCCCCCCTGGGCACCGCAGACCTAAGCTTGTTTAACTCCTACCTCTTAAAGGGACCGAGAAAAAATGACCTTTTCTGCACTCCAATGTAAGTCAATGGGGCGATTTTTTGGCTATGTGCTAGAAATGAAATGCAGTGCGGATTGGATGACAGGCACCCTAGGCACCCAGTATCGGCTTTAGTTTCACGTGTATCTCTTAAGCCGGCAGAGAAAACCCACCTGATATGCGCTCCACACAATTGAATTAGAGACGCCGTTGATTTTCTATGGGAATTGCAGAAATGACTTCTAAGCCTCAAAATAATGACTTTTTTTCCTAAGGTGGTAGGAATGAAACTCAGTGCGGGCTGGATGGGGTCCCCCCTGGGCACCGCAGACCTAAGCTTGTTTAACTCCTACCTCTTAAAGGGACCGAGAAAAAATGACCTTTTCTGCACTCCAATGTAAGTCAATGGGGCGATTTTTTGGCTATGTGCTAGAAATGAAATGCAGTGCGGATTGGATGACAGGCACCCTAGGCACCCAGGATCGGCTTTAGTTTCACGTGTATCTCTTAAGCCGGCAGAGAAAACCCACCTGATATGCGCTCCACACAATTGAATAGAGACGCCGTTGATTTTCTATGGGAATTGCAGAAATGACTTCTAAGCCTCAAAATAATGACTTTTTTTCCTAAGGTGGTAGGAATGAAACTCAGTGCGGGCTGGATGGGGTCCCCCCTGGGCACCGCAGACCTAAGCTTGTTTAACTCCTACCTCTTAAAGGGACCGAGAAAAAATGACCTTTTCTGCACTCCAATGTAAGTCAATGGGGCGATTTTTTGGCTATGTGCTAGAAATGAAATGCAGTGCGGATTGGATGACAGGCACCCTAGGCACCCAGGATCGGCTTTAGTTTCACGTGTATCTCTTAAGCCGGCAGAGAAAACCCACCTGATATGCGCTCCACACAATTGAATTAGAGACGCCGTTGATTTTCTATGGGAATTGCAGAAATGACTTCTAAGCCTCAAAATAATGACTTTTTTTCCTAAGGTGGTAGGAATGAAACTCAGTGCGGGCTGGATGGGGTCCCCCCTGGGCACCGCAGACCTAAGCTTGTTTAACTCCTACCTCTTAAAGGGACCGAGAAAAAATGACCTTTTCTGCACTCCAATGTAAGTCAATGGGGCGATTTTTTGGCTATGTGCTAGAAATGAAATGCAGTGCGGATTGGATGACAGGCACCCTAGGCACCCAGGATCGGCTTTAGTTTCACGTGTATCTCTTAAGCCGGCAGAGAAAACCCACCTGATATGCGCTCCACACAATTGAATAGAGACGCCGTTGATTTTCTATGGGAATTGCAGAAATGACTTCTAAGCCTCAAAATAATGACGTTTTTTCCTGAGGTGGTAGGAATGAAACTCAGTGCGGGCTGAATGGGGTCCCCCCTGGGCACCGCAGACCTAAGCTTGTTTAACTCCTACCTCTTAAAGGGACCGAGAAAAAATGACCTTTTCTGCACTCCAATGTAAGTCAATGGGGCGTTTTTTTGGCTATGTGCTAGAAATGAAATTCAGTGCGGATTGGATGACAGGCACCCTAGGCACCCAGGATCGGCTTTAGTTTCATGTGTATCTCTTAAGCCGGCAGAGAAAACCCACCTGATATGCGCTCCACACAAATGAATAGAGACGCCGTTGATTTTCTATGGGAATTGCAGAAATGACTTCTAAGCCTCAAAATAATGACTTTTTTTCCTAAGGTGGTAGGAATGAAACTCAGTGCGGGCTCATTGGGGTCCCCCCTGGGCACCGCAGACCTAAGCTTGTTTAACTCCTACCTCTTAAAGGGATCGAGAAAAAATGACCTTTTCTGCACTCCAATGTAAGTCAATGGGGCGATTTTTTGGCTATGTGCTAGAAATGAAATTCAGTGCGGATTGGATGACAGGCACCCTAGGCACCCAGGATCGGCTTTAGTTTCACGTGTATCTCTTAAGCCGGCAGAGAAAACCCACCTGATATGCGCTCCACACAATTGAATTAGAGACGCCGTTGATTTTCTATGGGAATTGCAGAAATGACTTCTAAGCCTCAAAATAATGACTTTTTTTCCTAAGGTGGTAGGAATGAAACTCAGTGCGGGCTGAATGGGGTCCCCCCTGGGCACCGCAGACCTAAGCTTGTTTAACTCCTACCTCTTAAAGGGACCGAGAAAAAATGACCTTTTCTGCACTCCAATGTAAGTCAATGGGGCGATTTTTTGGCTATGTGCTAGAAATGAAATTCAGTGCGGATTGGATGACAGGCACCCTAGGCACCCAGGATCGGCTTTAGTTTCACGTGTATCTCTTAAGCCGGCAGAGAAAACCCACCTGATATGCGCTCCACACAATTGAATTAGAGACGCCGTTGATTTTCTATGGGAATTGCAGAAATGACTTCTAAGCCTCAAAATAATGACTTTTTTTCCTAAGGTGGTAGGAATGAAACTCAGTGTGGGCTGGATGGGGTCCCCCCTGGGCACCGCAGACCTAAGCTTGTTTAACTCCTACCTCTTAAAGGGACCGAGAAAAAATGACCTTTTCTGCACTCCAATGTAAGTCAATGGGGCGATTTTTTGGCTATGTGCTAGAAATGAAATTCAGTGCGGATTGGATGACAGGCACCCTAGGCACCCAGGATCGGCTTTAGTTTCACGTGTATCTCTTAAGCCGGCAGAGAAAACCCACCTGATATGCGCTCCACACAATTGAATTAGAGACGCCGTTGATTTTCTATGGGAATTGCAGAAATGACTTCTAAGCCTCAAAATAATGACTTTTTTTCCTAAGGTGGTAGGAATGAAACTCAGTGCGGGCTGGATGGGGTCCCCCCTGGGCACCGCAGACCTAAGCTTGTTTAACTCCTACCTCTTAAAGGGACCGAGAAAAAATGACCTTTTCTGCACTCCAATGTAAGTCAATGGGGCGATTTTTTGGCTATGTGCTAGAAATGAAATTCAGTGCGGATTGGATGACAGGCACCCTAGGCACCCAGGATCGGCTTTAGTTTCACGTGTATCTCTTAAGCCGGCAGAGAAAATCCACCTGATATGCGCTCCACACAATTGAATAGAGACGCCATTGATTCTCTATGGGAATTGCAGAAATGACTTCTAAGCCTCAAAATAATGACTTTTTTTCCTAAGGTGGTAGGAATGAAACTCAGTGTGGGCTGGATGGGGTCCCCCCTGGGCACCGCAGACCTAAGCTTGTTTAACTCCTACCTCTTAAAGGGACCGAGAAAAAATGACCTTTTCTGCACTCCAATGTAAGTCAATGGGGCGATTTTTTGGCTATGTGCTAGAAATGAAATTCAGTGCGGATTGGATGACAGGCACCCTAGGCACCCAGGATCGGCTTTAGTTTCACGTGTATCTCTTAAGCCGGCAGAGAAAACCCACCTGATATGCGCTCCACACAATTGAATTAGAGACGCCGTTGATTTTCTATGGGAATTGCAGAAATGACTTCTAAGCCTCAAAATAATGACTTTTTTTCCTAAGGTGGTAGGAATGAAACTCAGTGCGGGCTGGATGGGGTCCCCCCTGGGCACCGCAGACCTAAGCTTGTTTAACTCCTACCTCTTAAAGGGACCGAGAAAAAATGACCTTTTCTGCACTCCAATGTAAGTCAATGGGGCGATTTTTTGGCTATGTGCTAGAAATGAAATTCAGTGCGGATTGGATGACAGGCACCCTAGGCACCCAGGATCGGCTTTAGTTTCACGTGTATCTCTTAAGCCGGCAGAGAAAATCCACCTGATATGCGCTCCACACAATTGAATAGAGACGCCATTGATTTTCTATGGGAATTGCAGAAATGACTTCTAAGCCTCAAAATAATGACTTTTTTTCCTAAGGTGGTAGGAATGAAACTCAGTGTGGGCTGGATGGGGTCCCCCCTGGGCACCGCAGACCTAAGCTTGTTTAACTCCTACCTCTTAAAGGGACCGAGAAAAAATGACCTTTTCTGCACTCCAATGTAAGTCAATGGGGCGATTTTTTGGCTATGTGCTAGAAATGAAATTCAGTGCGGATTGGATGACAGGCACCCTAGGCACCCAGGATCGGCTTTAGTTTCACGTGTATCTCTTAAGCCGGCAGAGAAAACCCACCTGATATGCGCTCCACACAATTGAATTAGAGACGCCGTTGATTTTCTATGGGAATTGCAGAAATGACTTCTAAGCCTCAAAATAATGACTTTTTTTCCTAAGGTGGTAGGAATGAAACTCAGTGCGGGCTGGATGGGGTCCCCCCTGGGCACCGCAGACCTAAGCTTGTTTAACTCCTACCTCTTAAAGGGACCGAGAAAAAATGACCTTTTCTGCACTCCAATGTAAGTCAATGGGGCGATTTTTTGGCTATGTGCTAGAAATGAAATTCAGTGCGGATTGGATGACAGGCACCCTAGGCACCCAGGATCGGCTTTAGTTTCACGTGTATCTCTTAAGCCGGCAGAGAAAATCCACCTGATATGCGCTCCACACAATTGAATAGAGACGCCATTGATTTTCTATGGGAATTGCAGAAATGACTTCTAAGCCTCAAAATAATGACTTTTTTTCCTAAGGTGGTAGGAATGAAACTCAGTGTGGGCTGGATGGGGTCCCCCCTGGGCACCGCAGACCTAAGCTTGTTTAACTCCTACCTCTTAAAGGGACCGAGAAAAAATGACCTTTTCTGCACTCCAATGTAAGTCAATGGGGCGATTTTTTGGCTATGTGCTAGAAATGAAATTCAGTGCGGATTGGATGACAGGCACCCTAGGCACCCAGGATCGGCTTTAGTTTCACGTGTATCTCTTAAGCCGGCAGAGAAAACCCACCTGATATGCGCTCCACACAATTGAATAGAGACGCCATTGATTTTCTATGGGAATTGCAGAAATGACTTCTAAGCCTCAAAATAATGACTTTTTTTCCTAAGGTGGTAGGAATGAAACTCAGTGTGGGCTGGATGGGGTCCCCCCTGGGCACCGCAGACCTAAGCTTGTTTAACTCCTACCTCTTAAAGGGACCGAGAAAAAATGACCTTTTCTGCACTCCAATGTAAGTCAATGGGGCGATTTTTTGGCTATGTGCTAGAAATGAAATTCAGTGCGGATTGGATGACAGGCACCCTAGGCACCCAGGATCGGCTTTAGTTTCACGTGTATCTCTTAAGCCGGCAGAGAAAACCCACCTGATATGCGCTCCACACAATTGAATTAGAGACGCCGTTGATTTTCTATGGGAATTGCAGAAATGACTTCTAAGCCTCAAAATAATGACTTTTTTTCCTAAGGTGGTAGGAATGAAACTCAGTGCGGGCTGGATGGGGTCCCCCCTGGGCACCGCAGACCTAAGCTTGTTTAACTCCTACCTCTTAAAGGGACCGAGAAAAAATGACCTTTTCTGCACTCCAATGTAAGTCAATGGGGCGATTTTTTGGCTATGTGCTAGAAATGAAATTCAGTGCGGATTGGATGACAGGCACCCTAGGCACCCAGGATCGGCTTTAGTTTCACGTGTATCTCTTAAGCCGGCAGAGAAAACCCACCTGATATGCGCTCCACACAATTGAATTAGAGACGCCGTTGATTTTCTATGGGAATTGCAGAAATGACTTCTAAGCCTCAAAATAATGACTTTTTTTCCTAAGGTGGTAGGAATGAAACTCAGTGCGGGCTGGATGGGGTCCCCCCTGGGCACCGCAGACCTAAGCTTGTTTAACTCCTACCTCTTAAAGGGACCGAGAAAAAATGACCTTTTCTGCACTCCAATGTAAGTCAATGGGGCGATTTTTTGGCTATGTGCTAGAAATGAAATTCAGTGCGGATTGGATGACAGGCACCCTAGGCACCCAGGATCGGCTTTAGTTTCACGTGTATCTCTTAAGCCGGCAGAGAAAACCCACCTGATATGCGCTCCACACAATTGAATTAGAGACGCCGTTGATTTTCTATGGGAATTGCAGAAATGACTTCTAAGCCTCAAAATAATGACTTTTTTTCCTAAGGTGGTAGGAATGAAACTCAGTGCGGGCTGGATGGGGTCCCCCCTGGGCACCGCAGACCTAAGCTTGTTTAACTCCTACCTCTTAAAGGGACCGAGAAAAAATGACCTTTTCTGCACTCCAATGTAAGTCAATGGGGCGATTTTTTGGCTATGTGCTAGAAATGAAATTCAGTGCGGATTGGATGACAGGCACCCTAGGCACCCAGGATCGGCTTTAGTTTCACGTGTATCTCTTAAGCCGGCAGAGAAAATCCACCTGATATGCGCTCCACACAATTGAATAGAGACGCCATTGATTTTCTATGGGAATTGCAGAAATGACTTCTAAGCCTCAAAATAATGACTTTTTTTCCTAAGGTGGTAGGAATGAAACTCAGTGTGGGCTGGATGGGGTCCCCCCTGGGCACCGCAGACCTAAGCTTGTTTAACTCCTACCTCTTAAAGGGACCGAGAAAAAATGACCTTTTCTGCACTCCAATGTAAGTCAATGGGGCGATTTTTTGGCTATGTGCTAGAAATGAAATTCAGTGCGGATTGGATGACAGGCACCCTAGGCACCCAGGATCGGCTTTAGTTTCACGTGTATCTCTTAAGCCGGCAGAGAAAACCCACCTGATATGCGCTCCACACAATTGAATAGAGACGCCGTTGATTTTCTATGGGAATTGCAGAAATGACTTCTAAGCCTCAAAATAATGACTTTTTTTCCTAAGGTGGTAGGAATGAAACTCAGTGCGGGCTGGATGGGGTCCCCCCTGGGCACCGCAGACCTAAGCTTGTTTAACTCCTACCTCTTAAAGGGACCGAGAAAAAATGACCTTTTCTGCACTCCAATGTAAGTCAATGGGGCGATTTTTTGGCTATGTGCTAGAAATGAAATTCTGTGCGGATTGGATGACAGGCACCCTAGGCACCCAGGATCGGCTTTAGTTTCACGTGTATCTCTTAAGCCGGCAGAGAAAATCCACCTGATATGCGCTCCACACAATTGAATAGAGACGCCATTGATTTTCTATGGGAATTGCAGAAATGACTTCTAAGCCTCAAAATAATGACTTTTTTTCCTAAGGTGGTAGGAATGAAACTCAGTGTGGGCTGGATGGGGTCCCCCCTGGGCACCGCAGACCTAAGCTTGTTTAACTCCTACCTCTTAAAGGGACCGAGAAAAAATGACCTTTTCTGCACTCCAATGTAAGTCAATGGGGCGATTTTTTGGCTATGTGCTAGAAATGAAATTCAGTGCGGATTGGATGACAGGCACCCTAGGCACCCAGGATCGGCTTTAGTTTCACGTGTATCTCTTAAGCCGGCAGAGAAAACCCACCTGATATGCGCTCCACACAATTGAATAGAGACGCCGTTGATTTTCTATGGGAATTGCAGAAATGACTTCTAAGCCTCAAAATAATGACTTTTTTTCCTAAGGTGGTAGGAATGAAACTCAGTGCGGGCTGGATGGGGTCCCCCCTGGGCACCGCAGACCTAAGCTTGTTTAACTCCTACCTCTTAAAGGGACCGAGAAAAAATGACCTTTTCTGCACTCCAATGTAAGTCAATGGGGCGATTTTTTGGCTATGTGCTAGAAATGAAATTCAGTGCGGATTGGATGACAGGCACCCTAGGCACCCAGGATCGGCTTTAGTTTCACGTGTATCTCTTAAGCCGGCAGAGAAAATCCACCTGATATGCGCTCCACACAATTGAATAGAGACGCCATTGATTTTCTTACGAATTTATATTTTATTGAAACAAGGGAAAGAAAAAGCTATTATCAATTGCATATCTAGTAATAGTTCAACATTTAGTTAAATTTTGTAATATTAACAGTAAAACAAAACAGGGGACAAAGGAAATACGGGGAGGTACGTAGGGAAAGGATATGTCAGGAGGGTGGGGGAGGGAAGGTGGGGAAGGTGGAGAGCGGAGTTTTCTATCTGAAGTCCATCTACTACAAGGACCGAAGCTGAGTCTTGGTATACATGGGGAAAGATGACTTACATAGCCACGGGAACCTTCGACATCACCATGAGCTTCCATTCAGTGAGAAATTTACAGCGGAGTGTTGCATGTTTTCGTGTCTGGTCTGTAGCTAAATAAAGTAAATGTTCTAATATATGTTGAGAGAGTGGAACGAGGGAGATTCTTTGAAGGCAATCCAATTCCTCCATTTGTTAACAAAGTTCTTGTTGTTGTGTAGGTCTGAGGAAACCAGTTCCTCCAACCTGTGGATTTTGTCTACTTCCTCAATCCACTCTTTCAGTGTAGGTGGACTTGTGGACTTCCATTTCCTAGCCAGGACTGTCCTGGCTGCAACCAGCAGGAATCCCACAATTGAGCTTTTGTAGATGTGTTTATGCCCAGGGATCATGGATAAAAGGACGTGTTGTGGAGTGTTGGCAATCTTGTGATCCAGTATTAGATTGGAGGTGGAGATTATTGCAGACCAAAAGCCTTGTAAGGCGGCGCATGACCACCAAGTATGTAGCATGGTGCCTCTGGCTTTCCCGCACCTCCAGCAAGTATCGTCTGCAGCTGGGTACATTCTAGCTATCTTGGTTGGAACTGTGTACCACCTAGAGAGAAGTTTAAAATTTCTCTCCTGGATGCTGCAGGATATCGAGGTTTTGTGAGCCATGTGAAAGGCCATACTTATCTCATCTGTGGTGAAGGAAGTTTTGATTTCTTTTTCCCAACTGCTCAGATAGTCGGGTGGCGTATTAAACTCTTCATCCAGCAGGAGATTGTATATTTTCGAGATCGCTTTTGCAGTGGGGGAGCCAGAGGCACAGAGTTTTTCAAAAGGCAAAAGACCTCTATTTAACTGTAGTAAGTCCTTTTGCCTTCCGAAGAAAGCAATGAGTTGGGCATATTGGTGGTCAATGTCCCGTCTATGTAAGTGTTTCCTTTCTTCCTTATAGGGAAGGTCCTCTAAGGAACCAATTTCACCTTTTTTTATAAGTGAATGAAAGGTGACACCCACGTCTGTTGGAATCCCTAGAAAGTTTTGTTTGTGGAGTGCCGGGAGGAAACAATGATTGTTCCCTAAGGGAGTGAGGGGACCGTTTATCTGGAATTGTGTGTTGCAAGGGGTTTTGAGGAGTTTGCTAATGCTAAAATCGAAGGCACTTATGGGGGAGGATGAAAGGGCTTTGTACATTTTGAGAGTTTCTGTGGCTGTCCAAAGGATTGCTGTCGGATCAAAGTTGGTAATTGCAGACTCCAAGTTGACCCAGAGCTTCTTTTGCCTGTGTTGAAAGCAGTCAATGACTCTAGTCAAAACAGCAGCCCAGTAGTATAACTTACAACTTGGGAAGGCCAAGCCTCCCTCCAGTTTTGGTCTTATAAGTGTTCTGACAGCGATCCTTGGAGGCTTATTAGACCATACGAATTTAGAGAGCATTGTGTTTATTTTATTCAGGTAGGTATTGGTCAGGACTGTTGGTACTGTCTGGAAAAGATATAGGATTCTCGGTATAATATTCATCTTTATAGTGTTGATCCTACCTACTAAAGAAAGGTCCTTTTGTCCCATTGCCGTAGATCTTCTCTGATTCTGTTAAGTAATGGTGTAAAATTTTCTTTATGGTGTCTTTTAGTGAGGTAGTAATGTGTGTGCCTAGATAGCTGAGCGTTGAGTCATTCCATTTGAACTGGAAGTTCTCTTTCAAGGTGGCTTTTAATTCGTCCGTGGTCGCTATGCAGAGGGCTTCGCATTTTTTAAGATTTAATTTATAATTGCTAAAGAACGAAAATTCTTTAATGGTGGCAAGCAAGGAGGGAAGAGAAATATGTGGTTTCGTGAGGAAAAGTAGCAAGTCATCAGCATAAGCTGAGCAGATGTGTCTTCTATTCCCTACCTGAATGCCACCAATGTCAGGATTCCTCCTTATTGCGTTAAGTAAATGTTCCATGCATAGGATGTAAAGTAGGGGGGAGAGGGGGCAGCCTTGTCGGGTTCCATTTTTAATATGAATTGTTTCGGAAAGAGTACCATTAATTTTAATTTTAGCTTGTGGATTGTTGTAGAGGGCTTTAATTCTATTGAGTAGAATAGGGCCTATTCCAATTTGTGTCAGGGTTGCTTCCATGAACCCCCAGTCGATCCGGTCGAAGGCCTTTTCTGCGTCAAGCGCGAGCATTACAGTTGGAGCTTCTTGTTGTGGGCATAATTGGCGAGTGCAAAGGCTCTGAGAGTATTGTCCCTTGCCTCCCTATTGGGGACAAAGCCAACTTGATCCGGATCGACTAGGGGCTCGAGGAGTCCAGATAGTCTGTTAGCTATTGCTTTCCGCAAAAATCTTTGCGTCTATGTTCAAAAGTGATATGGGTCTGTAGTTTCCGCAGGAGTTTGGGTCTTTCCCCTCTTTTGGAATTACCGTAATAAAGGCCTCTAAAAAGGCTGGGGCAAATTTTTGTGTGTCCGATATTGAATTAAACAATTTCACCAGTAGGGGGGTAATTGTATTTGGAAATTTCTTGTAGAAGGCTGCTGTGTAGCCGTCTGGTCCTGGGCTTTTCCCGTTGGGGAGATTTTTAATGATCCTTTCAATTTCCCCAATTGTGAATGGTTCTTCTAATTTGCTCTAAGTTCTAAGGAGATGGTGGGTAGTGCTGTTTTGTTGATGTAATCTATAGCTTGTCAGTTAGCTGGGGGTGGGTTTGGGTTCGTGAATGTTCCGGAGTGGGTAATTGGTAAAGGTTGTCATAGAATCCCTTTTTTTGGAAATACCTTGAAATTTCTGTGGTGTTGTAAGTTA